>NW_010174894.1:0-11217 GCF_000695765.1 Mesitornis unicolor
GACCCCAGGTGCCGGCCGCAGCGGGGAGGGGGTGTCGGTGCTGGGATCTGGTGGTCGCCTCGCTGATGAGGGGTCAGCCCCTCTGCTCTGGCCAGGGTCGGTGCTGCCCTGCGAGAGCTGCGGGGGCTGGCAGAGCTTTCCCGGTGTGCACAAGTGGTGGTGTCACCGCTGCCCAGTGTTTTCCTTCTGGAGGTTTTCATAAATGGTAACGGTCCGTCAGGTCTAGGTCCTGTGGTTAACAGGCACCTTCCAGCCAGAGGGCTTCGGTGCCAATTTAACAGACGCCTTCGAAAAAAGTGGGAGTTAAGGTCACGGTGTGTGTCTGAGGTAACCCTGAGAGCGTATGTTGGAACTATGCTTTGTCGAAAGGGTACCTCCAAACCTATGGACACTATGAACTTCAGCAAGATACTAGTAAGTGATTTACCAGCATGGGGTAACTTCTTTGTTGCTTGTTTGTTTGATGGTAAGAGTAAGTCCAAACTAGTGGCGAGTAAGCGATCTAATAATACAAATATCATGGGGATGCAGCAGTTCTGAAGTGTGTCTGTGCTATCTTTAAATTTCTGGTTAGATTCAAGGTTGAAGAGTGAGGTGTTGGCCCTTCTGATGAAAGTGCATTTTACCATAGGCACTGGTTGGTGCCGGAGCAAGCAGCCAAATTAACATTGCCACATGGCATTTCTCACCCTTCCAGGACATTGCATTGGGTATAACTCGTGCCTCTGAGCCAAATCTAACCTATACATCCATTCAGCTTTCTGTGTGCCCTTTGAGAGCGGCTGTAATGAGTACCTGCTGTCGTATTGCCTTTGAACCCTCTTGGTAGGAACCGCCTCTGCCGTAGAGGCCAAGGGCTGAACTTCAGAACCCCTTGAACTGTCAGTGAGTGGAATTACAGCACTAATGGCACTGGGAGTTTCTTATCTACAGCCTGTGTATATTGCATGTCTTGCTGCTGATAATCTCCACAGCAAAGCAATTCTTGTCCCTTGCCCCTGCTGCAACCGGTGCAATAAAGTGTTGAGGGAAGTGTTTTGTATCCTTGGAGCTGTACGTCTTCATGTATCATAACATGGGGTGGGAGCAGGCAAAAAAGGCTCATTTCAGGGAGAACCTCACCTTTGGCACGTCAGTCTTATTGCAGTTGGATGAAGACAGGACGGGTGGTACACCAGCTGTATTGTGGGTTCGGCTCAAATGGATGAGGTGAAGGTAGCTTCACTACATCTAGTGAACAAGACCAAGATTTTCCTGCAGAGGTACCACCACAGTTGATGAGCTCATGTTAGAAACTGAGTTTTTACATTTGTAAGATGTAAAAGTGAAGACCGAACCTGCTCTGGCACTCGCAGTGCTCTCATTTTTGTAGCTGAATCTTCTCATTTTATGTCTTTACAGATGTTGTATGTGGGAGTGCAGGCAGTCAAGATGCTAAAGATAGAGGGTCATGTATAATTCTGCAGTGCTGCTCCCCATTGGTGTCTCAGTGAGGCTAATGGCCAGATGTTTGGATAGATGTAGTTACTAATAGCACTGGTAAGGAATGTTACAATCTGCATGCCAGAATATGTGAGAACTTTAAGCGTGTGTGAGGAGACCAGCGTGCTGTCTTCTCCATTGCCTTTTCCTACAGTAGTCGTCCATCCTGCTGTTTTTCCTTCTCCCTTTTTCTACTCCATTGAATCTTTAGCATTTTAAAAGCCAAAACCTATAAAACCAGTATACCTTTTTGTCAGAATACCTCTGTTGCTATGTGTACAACATGGCATACGTACCTGGGAGGTTGTGCCTGGCTGGCGTTAGTGGCTGAGCTGTTTACGGATTAAAGCTCAGAGCCTTCCTTGTTCTGCCCAGCTTCCTCCTGCATGTCACTGCTGTCCTCTGCGCTCGACTTCCCTCCTGTCCCCACATGCAAACATGCAGAGGGCTTGAAGGTACCCAAAGTATTTGCGCCTTAATGTTTCTTTGCCACAGGGTTCCCTCTCTCCTGAGTAACCTTTTCTTTTTCCCTTTGCTCCCTGTGACAGCTTTGCAAAGAAAGGGCTCTAGCAGTCTCCCTGTGTGGGCACGGAGACCCTCAGCTTCTGGGCATTAGGACTGACCTTTTGTTGAATGCTGTGTTCAGTGGTGCTTCCTCCGTAACAGAGTAAATCATGTGTAGTCCATACGGGAACCACTTGGTGGTGTGGCTTAATTCCATAGGCAGGTAGAGAGAAAGAGAGAGAGGAGCTGATGGGATTAGGTTAGAGATAAGGAGGAAGTTCTTTACTGAGAGGGTCGTCAGAAGCTGGAACAGGCTGCCCAGGGAGGTGGTGGAGTCACCATCCCTGGATGTGTTTAAAGAGCGGGTAGATGAGGTACTTAAGGATATGGTTTAGTGGGTAGACAGGAACGGTTGGACGTGATGATCTCAGAGGGCTTTTCCAACCGACCGATTCTGTGTGATTCTGTGTGTGTGTGTGATTAGAGCACCTTACTCCTGGCCCTAGCTGTGGTTTGGTGCCTGTACCCACAAAATGCTGGAGGTCCCCAAGCCATTAGTGGGATTCTGGGGCTAAAGGAGCCGTGCTCTTTCGGTGTGACTTGCTCAGTCATGCAAATCACAAAACTTCTGACTCTGGCTGCTGTTTTCCCGATGCGAAGGTTAAGGTGGCACATTCATACTGGTCAGGATCTTTTCTAAAGTAAATGTTCGGCATGTTTGTGCAGAACAGGTTTTGTCTATAGTGCAGTGAAGCATGTGGGTTGGATGTGATTTTTTTGTTTGTTTTGTTTAGAAAGGTGCATACATCTGTATTGGTTATTTTTTTTTTGCAGTCGATTGGAGTTTCAGAAAGCTTGCGAGCTTTGCACGCAGACCCATAGGTAAATGTTTGTGAGATGTTTCAGAATTTTAATTTTGGTGTCGTTCTGCTGGTTTCTCAGAAATGCTAAATTGCTTGTTCATATATTCAAAGAAGACTGCTCCCTGTCTGTGCTGAAAAACCCCAGGAGCCCTAGAACAAAACCAGGACCACCGTCCGTATGTTAGTGTGATCTGCAGGGGATGGTCTCTCTGGTGGTTGTTGTAGATCAGAGGGAAGGTTATGGAGTTTTCACCTTTGTGATGAGTGCTGAAACGTGGGTCTTTGATTTCCAGGCCTGCCTCAGTCACAATTACAGAGCAGGAAATCCGGAGAATGGGGAACTTTAGACAACTTCAGGTTATATTAAATTATTCAAGTAATAGGTATCAATCTGATTGTGTATGGCTTCTACTTCCAGAAATATTTGCCTGGTCTTTCTACCTTGGAGATTATCTTCTTATCATCAAAGCCAGCATGCAGATTTGGAGGACGGTTCGTTATAAAACCTTTTTTAGTGTAAGGATTGCTAGTGATTCACATTCAAAACAAGAGCCATTCAATTACTTTGTGCACTCTGCTACCTGGTTTCCAGCACATACAAAAGGGAGGGTGGGGGGAAGAAGCCATTGTGACTTGAAGAAGTTGTGGTAGTCTGAGCATTGTGGTGTGGCAATAGTTTTCTAGTTCTGGAAAGTACACAAAAATCCGACTTTTCGGCAAGCAACGTGATTTGAGAGCTGTTCCACACGAATTTTTAAAACCACTCTCTGCTCGTTGGCACAGCCAACTACTGAAACAACTTTCTAAGCCTGGCGGTTGTTTTAAATTAAATATCTCGGGCTCTGAAGATTTTGTTTCGTTTCCAAGACTGCACAACAGAGCCCATTCAAAGATTATGCTTTCTAAAAGATGAAAACACAATTGCTGTTACAACTGCAAGCTCTCCTTGGGACTCAAAGCGCCTGGCTTGTTTTACTGTGTTTCCTCAAGTGGTGAGCTGAAGATGGAACCTATTTTGGATACGGCTGGCATTTTTGCTTCCCTCCTAAGCCAAATAAATTAGTATCTGAAAAGCTATGACTAAATCATAGGAGGAAATCTCGTTTTCAGAAGCTGTTTTTTCTTCTTCCCTTGCAACTGTCGATCTTGAAACTTAGAGCGCGTTTCACAGGGACGCAGTTACTTTTCTCTGTTGCCTGTATCCATCTCTTGAGTACCCTCAGTTGGCTGCAGTTCTTATGCAGCTACTCGGCGCTATTGCTGACTGGAGAGTCCTTAAGGCTGTTTCGGGAGGATATGTTGGGGCTCGTGGTGCAGCCATGATGAAGGTGGTTGCCTGGCCGAGGCAAAATTCTGTATTGTAGTCATGGGGGATACAAAATAGTAGCAGTTGCTTAGTATGGAGTGCTATAGGGGTGCAGGTAATATAGAAGTGCTCTTTCTATGCTGCTAGTATAGAAGTACATTCACAGGACATACATTCACAGGACATACAGTTCTATTTTAGCTAGCGAGAAGTGCATTAAAGTTGGTACTAACTCCTTTAACCTCTTAAGTTGTTGGAAAAACAACTTATCAGTTATTTAAAAAGGGAGTGTCTATGTAATCTTCCGTACTTGAATGAATGTTGGGTTTTTTTTTTTGGGTGGAACTTTTAATGTCAAACCCCAGAACTGTGTTGGCCTTGGGCACAGTTGGACCCAGGAAATCATCTGAATGCTGGAAAAAGAGGAATGCAAGCAAACCTCTGCGACGGGTTTTGTATAGGAGCCGCAGGTTCTGACTCTACTGCGCGTGTACTGAAAGCAGCACAACTTTGCAAATAGGCTGTCCCTGGTATATTTGCTATTTCTGTAAACAAACAAACAAACACAATCTGTGTCTCTTAAAGCTAAGGCCTGAAGGAAATGCTTCTCTTGTAGGTATACTGCAGCATCCAGATGGGACTGTCCTGAAGCAGTTGCAGCCACCCCCTCGTGGACCCAGGGAGCAGGAGTTCTACAACAAGGTGAGGGTCCTGCAGTGTGGAGGGTGAAACATTGGCTGTGCTTCCCGTGGCAGTACATCCTTATCGGTGCCTTTGGGCAAGTGCAACCTTAACACCAGAACGGTAGGTCGCCAACAGCCCTGCCGTGGTGTCTGTGTGCTGTCTAGAACTTTCTAGAACTTTCTCCTCTTTAAATGTCTGTCCCCATGCCAGACCTGCTTCACTCACAGGATTTCAGCTTGCTTATTTGCTCATGGGACAGTGGGCTTTTCACACCATCTGAGATTTGATTGAAAAGCCTTGTGTTATCTCCATCTATGATTAAAGGGTGTTATGTTTGATCCCATCTTTCTCGTGTTTCTGAGTGTCTCAGAGTTGGTTGCATCTAAATTTAGCATGTCTTACACTTCAGTCTAGTCTGGTTTATTGCTAGAAGTATTGTTCTGTTCACTGTATTAAAACTCAGCTCCTTTAAAAAGTCAATGAAAAGTGAAACTCTCCAGTTATTTTAACTTTAGGTTTCTGTATTTTTCCTATTGCTCATCTTCAGTTTGCTTTATCAGTAACTTTAATAACACAACATCCATTTCTGTGGCTTATTTGGGATGAGGAACTGCAGAAATCTCCTCTCTCATCCTGCGTGAAGTCTTGAGACTCTCTTCTTCTTGTGTTCCCCCTGTCCCCTCCTGAAGGGTAATTAATTTGAGTTACCAAAAGACCTTAATGTATCTTGTGGAAATGTCGCACGTTAAAACAGAATAAGCAACGTGCTGTAAGCCAACACTGTGTTTGCATACTGGCATTACTTGGTAATTCTCATGATGGGACCACTAGACAAAACAGCAGCTCGTGAGTTAGTAGGAGCTCAGCAGGAGCCAGTTAAATCTAAATGTAAATATTTTTTTGAGGTTTCTCAGTGACTGTCATTTACATGAGGTTAAGAAAGATGCAATCCAGCCTGAGCAGTCGAAGGAGAAAGCTTGAACAGACTCCTTTGAGTGCCAGGCTGCTTACTCTTCTGTGAAATCCTGTGGTACAGACAGTAACTGCTATCACTGTCTAAAGCCAGCAGGGAAGAGGGGTAAACTTGAGCATTGCTTAGACGTAACCATTTGCAGCACAGGCTTTATCGTTTTGCCTGTTGCTTAGACTCACATGACAAGCTGTGAGCAAGACCCCGGGCAAAACCTTCCAGAAAGAGGTCTGTGTTAGTGCCCTGGTTGCTATGCCATGCCATGGTGGAAGAGGTCAGGTCTCAATGCTAGGAACTTGGAAAGTTTCCTTCAGGTATGTCTTCCAGCGCCTTGCTGGGTCACTTCTGACACTGATTTTTCTTTGGATATAAGCCATTTGGGAAAGGAGTCGGGCAATTCTCGAAGAATAGTAGTGGAGAAGGGGAAAGGTGTATACACGATTAGTTGCATGTGGATTAGAATGCCTTTTTGCGGGAGAAGGGAAGGGGAGCAAATGCATGTCCATTGTGTAGGTGAAAGTAGGAGAGAAAGGTCTTGGGGATTTGTCGCTTCTCAATGATTAACTGCTGTCGTGTTTGCCCCCAGGCAGGAGCCACGTGATGCGGGATATAGACACCTAAGCACCACGTATGGTTGGTACAAGATGAGGATTACTGTGGATTGTGAGGTTCAGTGTAAGCTACAGTTTCGTGTACAGCTTGAGCTGATACAATAACTCATTGCTGCCAACAGGGAAAGGCCTTTCTTCCTATTCTTGCCATTTACCTGATGCTGTGGTCCTGCTCTTTGGACACTGATGAACTGACCTGACTTATTTAACAGACAGCAAAACGTCAGTGTGTTGATAGTTTTCTGTCAGTTTTGGTGATTAAACTGATAAACAGTGGGAACAGCAAGAGTGCCCTGTTTTGGTAACTCTGCTCAATGTGTCTTGTGGTCTTTAATCAAAGAGACGTTGTCACCTTGGAGTAGGCTAATGAGCCTCCAGAAGATGGGGAAAGGAGAATTTTACCACAAGGGGTTGTTTACAAGGCAGCCAGGTACGGGAGACGGTGAGAAATTGTGCAGAAATGAAACAAGGGAAACAAGACTGATGGATCTCAGGCTGTCAGTTTGTCAGGACTAGGCAGCAAGTCCGTTGATAAGATCAAGCCAGAAGGTTACTCATTAGTATATGTGGATTAATCATGACTTTCTTTTTTTCTCATTTCTGCTCCTGTTTTTTCACATGTGCTTACAACTGTTTTGTCTGGGGTGATACATCAGTTGCTGCATCCTTTGCATGCTACCTTACCCTGGCCTGAATTAAGATTCATACCCCAGTAGTACCAGGGCCAGGAGCAGGTGGTTTTATTTTTTACTTATGAGTAAAGCCAACCTCCTTGGCAGAAGTAACTGAGAACCTCTGTAGTTTATGGTAGCAAGAGGATGAGTTTCAGCTCAGTTTCAGCTGCACAAGTCAGATGGAGAGCAGCTATTGCAGATCTGAGGCAGAAGTGTCTTCCCATAACCAGCAGTGCCCAGGAAGCATATTTCAGCGTGCAGTCTGAGCGCTCATGCGCTGAAGGTTGCAAGGAATGTGTCATGGTAGAAGACAATGAGGCATTAAGAGACAAGTTTGACTGTGACTCTGATATCTTTAGCCTGATACCAGGTCGATGTTATTGTCTATCTGGACAAGACAGGCTTCTCTTCTGAAACTTCTTGCCTTCAGTTGGATGTGTGAACATGACAGAGGGCTGTGGTCTGCGTCAGCGAATCCCCAGAAGCTTTCTTGCCTGGTTTATTGATGAGCACTGTTTGTTTCCCCTGGTTATTTCTGTTGAGCACAAAGCTGAGTGCTGACTGGTAGAGCCCAAACAAAATGAGCTTCCATGTTGGAACAGAAACTTGAGCAAGACACTGCTCAGGAATGGGTGGCAACTGGAAGCTTGGAGGAATTTCACAGGTCTCTGTCAACGTGGAAAACCGGAAAATCTCAAGTAATCCCTACTTAGGCTGCCATTAGGTTACCCTTCTGTTTTCCTGGTGGTATATTTTCAGTTTAGCAGTTCAAAAACCAAAACAACCCACCCTCTAAATACAGGTCTTCTTTCACCAAGTAAAACTATTATTTCACCAAGTAAACCAAACTTTTATCTCTACTACAGCACTTTGTGTCATTGTCTGCTGATGGGGAAATGGCTTGCCATGACTCTGTGTTATGAGGGAGAGGAAAAATAGAGTATGACAAGATTATAATTAATACCTGCTAGGATGAAAGGTAGTAGAACAATGAGCTGTTTGTGGTCATTGTTAATAACTTACTATGTATTGCTGAACTTATCGTTTGGGTGTGACTTTCCAGTGGTAGTGTCCACTTTCTACTGGGTTCTGTAAATACGAGTAATTATCAAATCAAAATAATATTTTCATTTTGCTCCTGCAAACTCTCTTCCTGTGCCTGAGGGTGTGAACTTCTTAAAACCATGGGCTACATAATCAAGTCTTCTGGTACCCTTATCTGCGTAAAAGATTTGGGGTTTTTTGACCTTGAATAGCTACCGAAGACTTTGTTTTCAATAGTTATGAGTAGATAAGGACTATCTACACTGATAATTAGTTGTTTCCATCTAATGGAAATACTCGGTGAGAACATGTAGGCGGAGGCACTCTGAAGGACTGCCTTTAAAGGAGTTTCAGGAGGGATCAGTGTAGGAAAAATGTGGAAACAGGAAAACAGTGGTGTTTGAAAATGCAGTAGAATATATTATCTAATAGTGACCTGTTTCCATTAAAGAAAATACACTGGTAAAAGGCAGTATGTGTTTATGGTAGGCTGCCTATATGTACGTGCTAAAAGACCCACAAAAGCAGGCTACTATTTGGGTTTAGTGTTTTGTGTCAGCCTGCGTTATGCCAGAGCGCATTTGTGCGTGCTGAAACAGCCTGATTTAATTCAGCAGTGCTGGGAGAGGGAAGGGAAGAAGCCTATCGGCCCTCCTGCGGTGATCTCTTCTGGCAGATGAGCTGGGAGCTGTGAGAAAAGCATCCTTTGAAAAGGTTAGTGCAGTCACTGCATGAGGTAAAACCTCCCTGCTTAGCTGGGCACATCTCGAGCGTGCCAGGCTGTACTCAAGAGCACTGTGTGCTAGCACAACTCTCTCTTTTTATTCAAGAGCTGTCCTCTTCAGCTCAGGGTTTTTCTTAATTTGTCACGTCAAGAATGTAGCATTGCAGCAACTCCTGTCCTGTTGGTGCCCCGAAGAGGGGGAGGAAGCTGGAATGTCAGGCTTTAAATAGGGCAGCTGCTTTTCCAGTCACAAAAGTATTTAAAACTGAGGAAGACAGAATTTACGGTTGTTGAGGTTGCCTTTGTGACTACAGTTTCGTACACCCCGTGTGTTTAGCAGTGAGAGATGGAGTGTTTCTTACAAGAGAAGGTCACTGAACTGTTTAGAAATGGCAGCTCTGTCACTTCTGATTTGTGGCATTTGCTTGGTGGGACTGTAAACCTGTGTTACTGTGTGTGACTGTTGTGCAGATGGCACACTGAAGTTTGAAAGGTTGCTAATAAACAAGGATATTATGCTTAACAGATCAATAAATGTTCCTATAAATGTTTATTTGAATTGCCCTTCTGCTCTCCTGTGGTGGCTGAGTGATGCTTTGGGTATGAGTAGGACACCTTCCCCCTCATCCTGCCTGCTGAAAACTGTCCTGAGAGAGCTCTTGAAGCACGAGCACCTTCCAGCACTTAGCATCTTTCTTCTCTTGTTTGCTAGCGACTGCACGTCAGAGTTGTCATAGCTGCTTTTCATGCTGTTGCCACATCATGCCTCCAAATAACACACCTGCAGTGCTATAAGGTTTCCAAGTCCATTGTGACGCAAGTCCTACCCAAATTCTCAGATACCCTTGTCTCAGCGTGCAAGGGTAATTTATCAGCTCAGCTCTGGCAGCCTGCTATCTCTGTCCCAATCCTTGGGAACCAAGAGAGCTGATGAACCCCATGTAGCGCTGGAAGAAGATGATCAAGGTAGTCATCTGGATAACAGATCTTCCACCCATTGCTAACTAAGGACGGCTCTGTTAGCTGCTGTAGCAGTAGTCTGAAAGTTCAGGGTTCAAGCCCTGCTGACATACAACATGAATGCAAGGAAGCTGTTACCGCTGCAGATAATAGAAATTGTTTTTCACTCTTGTTACATGTCCTGAAAACAAAGCCAGGATGTAAGAGACACAAATAGCTCCAGCACGTAAAGGAGATTTATGCTAGTGAGGTGAGAGTCAGGCACTTGAAAGCTAGGAAGTCATGGTTTCATGGTTGCCTGCACAATTGTTGTTCTGAACCTTTGTTGGATGCATTATTATGGAGGTTTCAATAGGGCAATGACCTGTCTTTCTCTTTTGTTTCCCCTTAAGAACTCACTGACTCATTTTACAACCTGACACAAGGCAGAATTAATGTCGTTTGTGCAACTTGTGCTGTCTCCCTTGTAAACAGTGAGTCTTTGAGTTTGTGACCAGAGGATAATGTGTTAGTAAAGACCCAATTACGTTAATGTTCCTGAAGCCATAGTTCCTTGTGCTTCTGTGGTTACAGAGAAGAAATGTGCAGGAAGTATGCCCATTTGGACCATTATCAATAATTTTCTCTTTACTGTTTTATTTATTTCATTCTCAATAACCTGCCACTACTCCTGTGCCACGGCTTTTCATTACTGCGTGGTGCTTGCTTCTTTTTTGCACTGTCTAATTTTCATTAGTATTCAAGCAGCTTCAGGCAGTGCAGAAGACTTCTGCTGACTTCCCTCCTCCTCCATGGCATTAAATCAAGCAAGCAGCCTGAAAGATGTGTTTTGGCCTGGAAGCTTTTGCATAGAGTTGCAAGAACTGACTCATAAGGCTCAGCCTCCTTTCAGCCTATATAGCACAAATCATGATAAGGCAGCCTGTGTTCTGTAAACTGTTCTCTGCCTCTGACGGAAAAGGAAAGGGATTGAGGAGGCGAAGTATGTCTTGCTTCGGGATAAATTACCCTATTTTGTAAACTCAGTTAACTGGTTTTTTAGTCTCGATTTAGATGATTATTCATGACTGAAAAAGGAGTGGATGGTGGCTGTCGTGCTGCTATTGTTTACTAAAATATCCTTATCCTGTGATCAAATCTCCAGCTAAGGTTCTGATTTTCAGTCTTGTATTGACAAAGCTTGGAGAAACAGGATGCACGGCTCTCTTAACATCTTAGTTTGGGGATTTGGTGTCTTTCCCAAATCTTTCATTGCTGCCACATTCAGAGCTCAGTATCATGAAAGGTCATCTCTGGCCATGTCTCATTCTGGTATGTCCAGATCTGCTGTGTCTCCAGAAGATGCAGCCGTACTGAAGTATACAAATTGGGGGTGGTTGTAGGGCAGAGAGGTTC
>NW_010174895.1:0-11318 GCF_000695765.1 Mesitornis unicolor
AGGCCAGGCCAGGCCACGCCAGGCCAGGCCGGAGCGGAGCTGCAGCCTTGCTAGTCCCCTGGAGAAACGCCTCGCCACTGCGGGCCCACAGGGCCCAGCCCCCGCCACGTTCACCTGGCCGCTGCGTGGGACCCCAGCGCGGGGTTTTGCAGCTCCTGTAGCAAAATCGGCCTGAAGCCTGGGTGGTAAGGGGTTGTAACCAGTGCCCGAGTCGGTGTGGTCCTCAGTGGTGTGGGCAAGGCTCCTTGCCCATTTACCTGTCTGCACAGCATCCAGCTCTGCAGGGCTGTTCCTTGAGGGAAGGAATTTTGTGTAAACAGAAACCAGTCATGTGGACTTAGTTCTCACTTCTCCACTAAAAATCCTGAGAATGAAAATACTAACTTTATTGTTTTCAAAATACAAGTGTTTGCACCCAATTTAATGTGTTTACCAGTTTTCTAAGAAGATAATGCATCAGCATGTTGTCTAGAAGGATTAAAAAAACACCAAACCTGGAATTATATTACATGGTTGTTTTTTTTAATGCTTTTGATCTTCTTTTCTGTGTTCTTTCTATAGCCCATCAAGGCTCCTGAGTCTGTATCCACTATAATTACAGCAGAATCAATCTTTTATAAGGTATGGCTTATGCAGGTTTGTCTGCAAAAAAGGATCTTGGTGTTTGTATTTCCAGCCCCAAGCGTTATCACAGACAGTGAAAGCACTAGGGAGGTATTCACAGAAACTGTCCTTCCTTGCCTAGCAGTTACGTAGGATTTTGCTCCACCTTATGTCATTCCTGTTAAGTCTTGCAAGGCAGTTTACCACGATATCTTACATAGCTGTCATTGTCCTGTTTTTTTATTCTAAGAAAAAGATGCATCTGGTTTCCTTAGTAATTATTGCAGTCAAGGTTTTAAACTTTTTCGCTGTGCAGAGGTCAAGCAAAAGTGACTATAGCTGATTATTTAAATGTGTGTGATGTTTCTGACCTTAGGCACAGAGAATATTGCCTGTAGAGGTTGCACTGCCCTAACATCTACACTGGCTCATGTTTCAGAGCTGGGTGCAAGCAGGCTCGAACAGCCTGGGAACAAGGACTGTTGACTGTTGCAATGAAAGCAGAAGCTGGACTTCTCACAGTTGTGCCTGAGAGCGTTTCTACCAGCATGCCAAGGTGTTGGTGTGTTGAAGTTTGGAAATTTTTTTTTGTTTCCCAGTAGTACAATCAAACCATTTGAAATGGCTTTTCCCCCAAAGAAAAGGTCAGGGTAGCCACAGGGAGGCTGCACAGCCAGAGGAGTGGTAGACTGAGCTTATCCATGCTCCCTCGAGATCTGATGCTTCATAGCTCACATTCCAGATGAATCTCTGCTTGCTGTTCAGAAAAGAACTAATGTATTTTATTGCCTGTTCTTGGTTTTTTATCAGAAATTCCCAAGAATTATATCAGAAGTTTTATTTAACTTGATGTCTTTATGCAAAATGTTTCTATTTTGATACATTGCTGTGTTGTTGAGAAGGGAATTGTTTGGAGGTTTTGTGTTCTTTATCTTTTTTAAAAACAAAGCCCTCCTGGGTGATTCTTGGCAAACTAATACTCATACTGCATTGTGCTGTGCGATGCTGTTATAACATGAAGTGTGCTGCCTTTGCTGCGCAGCCTCACACACTACAGAGCACCATGGAAGGTGGCAGGAGGTGAATCCTTGTTTTGGGACTCCTTTGTGATCTTTATACACAGAGAGCTGTTTCCCATGCATACACAGGGAAATTATTACAGTTGCATTTTCTAGAAGGTGGTGTCGCACTCTCCCACTCCTGACAGAATGCGACCATCACCAGTCTGCAGACAGGAGGTGCAGCAGTCCTGGAGAGGGGGTGTAGAGCAGCTGAGAGCGCTGCTGCTTTGAAGATGGACGGGGCCAGGTTGATTCTGAGACATTTGGCAGACAGAGACCATGTGGAATTGCCTGTCTGTTCGCAAAAGCTGTTCTGGGACTGAACTCAGGTGATTATTTATCATTTGTATGTCTTCTAGGGTGTATACTATCAAATTGGAGATGTTGTTTCAGTGGTTGATGAGCAAGATGGAAAAACGTACTACGCTCAGATCCGTGGGTTTATTCAGGACCAATACTGTGAAAAGAGTGCTGCGCTAACCTGGCTCATCCCTACGCAAGCCAGCCCCAAAGACTGTTTTGACCCAGCATCCTATATCATAGGTAATCTCTAAACATTCATTTTATACAAATACTTGTATGTGCCTAGACTGATGCAGGGTTGTATTTTTAAATGAACTTTTTAGCTTGTCAAGATCTTGCAATTTCCACATTTTAGACCCTAATCCTGTAAGCATCTTGTTTACTTGAATAACTCTGTTTGTTTATCTTATATGTCTAATATGATTAGCACTACTGCAGTGAGTGTAATTTATTGAGTATTTGTGCTTGCAGGCACAATTAGAGTCTTGCAGTTTTAAGGATCAAATTATTACTTCACAGATAGAATCAAAGTTATTACAGCATAAACCTGATACACCAGTCCAAGCGGTTTCTTTTAAAGTGACCTGAATTAGCTGATCTTCATCTTGGGTATTTAAAACACATAGCATGCAAGCACTGGTATAGAGAATGTTCTGCTACTGCTAATAAAACTAGTAAGTCAGAAAAGTCCTTTTGACTGGCAGACTACAAATAGTATCTATTTAAAATATATCAACTAAAGTACTTCACTCAAATAACTGAGTGCTTGAAAAGAGGGAAAAAAATATCAGCCCAATAAAAATAAAGTAGAGGTTTCTTGCCTCGTATTTGAGGCTGCTTTGCCAGTGTCATCATTTAGGCAGTTGTTCTGTCACCTGATGACTCCTCCCCACCTGGGGAAGGGAATCGGGAAAAGGAAAGGAGACCCATGGGTTGAAATAGAAACAGATTTAATAAAATGATAATTAAAAAAACCTACTGTTGATAGCAATGTGAAGTATGCAGAGTTATAGTCAGCCAATATAGTGGTTGCTACAAGTGGGGGAGCGGGCCTCAGGAGCAGGATGACAGATGAGACCCTCCAGGGATGCATTTTTCCATTGAGGACAAAGAGAGCATCCCCAGCAAACTCTCCAGTTTGTAGTCACTGACGTTTATGGTGTGGAATGATCCGCTGGCCAGCGTGGGTCAGCTGCCCTGGCCTTTGCTCCCCCCAGCTTCTGCACCTGGCTCTCAAACTGCTGGAGGCCTTGATCACTGCATACCAGTGCTGGCCAAAAACTAAAACCAAGTGTTTTATTGGCTTCATTCCCACTAGATCAAATGATGCTGCAGTTTTCTCCAAAATGCAGCTTTCCTGAGTGGAGAACTGATTCTGTGATTCTGTTCCAGTGAAACCAGGGCAGCCAGGAAAGTCACTGATTGAATAGGCACCATAAGGGATGGTGGCTGTTGTTGCACATCTTTACGTCCTGCATACTCCAGTTTTATACCTTTAAATTTGGTCTTTGAAGATTGATTGTTTTTTGTTTTTTTCCCCTAGGACCAGAAGAAGATCTCCCAAGGAAAATGGAATATTTAGAATTTGTCTGTCATGCACCTTCAGAATATTTTAAATCCCGGTCATCTCCCTTCCCTACTGTTCCCACAAGGCCAGAGAAGGGCTACATATGGACTCATGTGGGACCTACTCCTGCAATCTCCATTAAAGAAACTGTAACAAATAATTTATAACTTTTTAAAGGAATACTTTGGACGAGTTATTTTAGGTGTATTATCAAGTCTGTGAACGCCATGCAAGAAGTTTAAAAAAATCATAAAATGTTCTTTTTACATTATGGATTATGGTATTTATTTATTTTAACTTAGATCTTTAAAGTGGAAGTTTTCTTTCCATTTGATGCATCATTTCTGTGCTCTGTTCTTCAGCCATTGTTGCTCATTTTGGGACAAAACCGCAAGTTTCATGGCATCTTCGACTCTGGTGAGCAAATAATTGACTTCTGAAAGTTGCCTTTAGTGTTCTTATTTTGTAGAAAAGGCGTTAAAAGACATACTCAAGTCATCCGTGACTTCATATAGTTGTTTAATTTGGATAAATGACTGCAGTTTTTGTTTACTTTTTAAATAATTTAAGACTAACTTAATATAAACACTACACTTGGTCAGTTATGCAGTTCACAGTTTTGTGTTACACTGGAGAGGAGTCATCTACTTAGATTTCTCTTCTTCAGACTAACACCTATCATCTGCAATGCGGTACGCTATTTAAAAGTCACCTTTTAAGGGAATTTTGTTCAGCTGAATCTAAAACTTGGGCTTATGTATGTAGCTTCCTGCTAAACTTTGCGTATCTAAGGAGTAAGTTTCTTGGAAAGCTGGTTGCAGTTTTAAAAATTAATGTTGCTTGGCTTTACCATCCTGTACTAGGCTTATGTTTTAACTTCATGAAAAGCTTTGATTTAAGATTAAATATATTTTGAAAGTCTTGGGTATTGACAGCTTTTAATGCAGTGGGACCCGTGACACCAGGAACCAGATACATTTGTTTTAGTCTGCAGCCTCAGTGCTGCCCTCGTCAAATATGAGGAAGAACAGTCAAAGGAGTAGGTGCTAAATTTCAGGGATACTGTTAGAAGTTCAAAATGGTCAGAAATTAGGTCAGAAGTCAGAAACCCTGCAAATACAGGGTTAAATCTGAAGTAACTTTAGCTGCTATATACATGATGTGTGTGCCCATACTCAGTGTGTTGCAGTGATTAATCTCAAGGTGACCTCACTCCTGACCTTCTTCTCTTTTCACTTCCTCTAAGATTTTGTTTTTGCCGATTTATCTTTTTTGAATTAAGCATAAGAAAGTAAAAATAACTGTTCTTAAAAGATACCTACAGCAACCAGAGTGACTCCCTCCACTCAAATGTTTTCCCTCCTCTCTGCAGTCCCCCAGGTTTTCACTTGGCATCACTGTAGAGTCCCTGTGCTGCCTTGGCATAATCCATGGGGCTTTGCTTTTTTTAGCTACAGTCTAAAAAGACAAAAAATATCTCTTCTTTTTTTTTTTTTTCTTAAGAGCGAGCAAGCTATGGAAAAACCTCCCTTAGTAAACACTAAGTATTTTTTAGTATTTTATTATACTGGGAAGTGCTAAAAAATAATCCAAATGGGCAAAGATTCTGATGGTAAGGTCCCTAAAGAGAGTGGCTCTGCAGGCAATGTCTGTAATTAAAGCATTGTAACTTTATAGGTATTTGAACAACCGCACTGTCCTGTTTTTTCATGTCCAGAACATCAACCAGTAACACGGGAAGGATGACTCCAGAGAGCTTGTGGACAGAGCTGAAAGAATGGGACCTCCGGGAGCAACGTCTCACCCTGAAAATTTCTCATATTGGGAAATTGAGGGGCAAAATGAAGACTCGCAAAATGGACTCAACAGAAGGGATATCATATGTCCCATGGGGATGGGCTTTGATGCCCTGCAGCTGAAGGAGCTGAGCTCACCCATTATTCTCTCTTTTCCTGTTTGGTGTCCACCGCGCTAAAATGTAGGTAGGTTTTATTCTTCCATCATGGTACTGAGAGTGGATACACTGCTGCTGAATTTATGGCTTTGTGTTAAGCTTCAAAGCTTCGTGACCAGCCAACAGACGTTTTCGTTGAGCAATTTTAGTTCTAAAGGTGGAACATGTAGCCAAGAGCTAAAATGCACAGAGCATATATAATATACTGAGCAATGCACAGAACTGGCAGAGTGTGCCCTGGTGCATACATTGCAGCCGCGTCTGCCTGCAGGAAGAAAATGTCTTTTTTGTAGTTGTAGGAAATCGGTATTCTCCAAAAACATTTCCCTTGCAGAACAGGAGAAAATTTCCATGACAGAAATAATGCTGATACTGGTTTTTTTAAAACTACTTTTTGACTGAGAATTTTCACTTTTGTATCTATATAAGAGAAATAAAAGAGCTTGAAAAGGAAAAATCATGGACTTAAGCAATGCAGACTCCTTGGAGTATGCAAGTCAGCGCCTTTTTGGTGTAGAGCATGGTGGACATGGCCAGAATTGTTCTCCACAAAGGGAATTAATCACGCCAAAGAGGTTAAATGACAAAATGGGACTTTTTTGGCTCTATGAGATGCTGGGAATACAGCTTTCAGGGTGTAGAATGCAAAAAAAAACCCAACAGGTGCATCTGCACATGCAAATCACCTCCAGGTGGCAGTGGGGCTGTTAATGAAAGGAGGATTCACCTCTGGACAAGGAGTGAAATCCATGGATGTGTTGGCAGCAATGCTGGGAACTGAATCCACTAAAGCCATAAAAGAATTAGTGCAGTCTGTCTGTATGACCCTAGAAGGGATGCTGCAGGTACACAAGTACAATTAGCCCTCAATGAACATCTTTCACGTATTATGAGAGACATCAGTTGGTATCTGATGCTGGCCCCTACAGTTTGGACATAGCTGTAGGTGTAGGTACCTCATCCCAGCCTTGCTTTGAGGTCTCCCAGCCTTCAACGTCAGGTAATACAGCCTTCAGCTTTTCCATGAACATTGTACAAGGAGCAAAGATCACATTTATTGTCATTGGTGATATATTGTATATTATGATTAATAAAGGCTTTAATGGTCATAAACAGATCTAGTACTGTAGTTTCAACTGCTGTTTACAGTTATTAAATTAGAAACATCAGGCGAATAAATTATAACTATTATCACACAGAATTGGTACATCTTAGCTAAGAGAGTACATCTCTCCAGAATTATGAAAGAAGAATGTGATGCCCCAAGCAGAAATACTTTTACAATAGTTAATAGTTGTTAATAGATACTTTTGTGTGCTCCCCGTCACAGAATCTTGTGACCATTGACAACAGAATTTTGTGTTTGGTGTTTCTCTCTTATCCACAGTCACGCTTACCTTCAGGAAGATTACATAGATTTCTTGGTTCAGCCCTTCTAGTTGGCGATTGTAACACTGGCTCTTGGGGAACATCTGCTTGCTGACTGACTCCTTCCTTCTTGTATTTGGCTTACAGCTTCAGTGGGGTTACTTTTCTCCAGTCACTTTTTTTTTTTTGAAACTTCAGTCTCTTCAGTGACAATAACAACTTCTTCATGGACAACATCTCCAGATGGTTCATTCATCTTGATGAAACGCTGAAGTACTTGGATGTCTGTTTAATGAAACAGAAATATAACTCGGATGTAGCTGTGGATAAAAAGGTGTTTTTTACCTGAAAACTTAAAAGAGTTTACTGTGCTGGGCATTGCCCCTTTAGCTGACTCAACAGTAAACCCAGGCATCTGTTTGCTTACATATGGCAATTTGGGCTCCTTCAAAATCTTCTGAACTCTCATTTAGGGGGAACAGAGCAGAAGGATGCCTCCTTTCTCAGGAAGCACTTTAGGCTTTCTTTAGGGGCAAAGCTACTTTCAGAAGATCCTGCTGCCCTCCTGTACAAGCTGCATTCATGGTCCTTGTGTCCACTTATTTCCTGAAGTCATCACCTCTCTACCTTTGTCGATGTAATGTGCCTTGCTGTAAACCAGCTTTCTTAACTGTTCCAGGTTCAAAACACAGAATTTATTTCTTAACACACAAACCTTTCTCTAGGGGACATCAGTAGGAATGTTTATTTTTGGCTTCAGAAAGTCAAACTCTGATAATCCTTTTCAGTGTATGTAGTAGCCTATACATTCAGTGATCCCTTTCTCTGTGATAAGATTACATTTGGATAAAATCACACTGTAAGGCTACTTGTGGCAATGAATCTGAAATATGTAAGCAGAATTGGGGAACCTCTTTTCTCCCAAGCCCAAATTTTAGTAGGCCATTAAGAATTAAAGCAAAGATACCCTGTCCTGTTAATCAGTGCGCCTTTCTCGAGATTATCTATTTCCCAAGTTACGGGAATCCGCATATAGAATTTTCCAGTTACCTCTCCTCAAGGAGTCAGGACATGGCCGAGTGAAAATGTCATTTTGCTTGTTTACAGAGGAACAGTGGTTTTTTGCATCCTGCATACGAAGGTAAAATGTCAGGAGATCTTCCCTCTTTGGTCTTTTGGTGGGGTGCTGCTTCCTCTGGGATCTTGCTGGCTCATCATCCATCTCCTGGATTGTCATTATGTGTCGGGTTGTTGTTTCCATGTATTTCTCACCTTCCAAAATGTCCCTGGACAATTAGTGACTATTAACTTCAGAACAAGAATGGACTGAAAACAACATAATAAATGGTCAAAGGAAAGCTCTGTCAACACTTCTGAAGAAACAAGGCTTTTATCTGTGAGATCTTGGTGATCTCTATGCACATATCGATTCAGTGATAGGAGCATAAGCTAGCTGTAAAGTCTGACTGCTCAAAGTAGTCATGGCTAAGTGTTTAAGTACACATCCAACAGAACACCATCAAAGGTTATAAGCAAATATCAGGTTGTAGAAGTTACCGAGAAACTTACCTATGTTCATCTTTTGCAGACAACTAAGAGCAGGACGGTCGTACAGCATGTGAGAAAGCAAGCCTTTTGTGTCAGGAGCATCAATAGGTTTTCACGGTGCTGATGCTAGTAACTCCTGTTTTGCTCTTCCTGCTTTCTTAGATCTTTGTTTCTAAACTGCTTAGTGATAGACTGCTGCTAGGCAATATAAAAGATTTGTCTCCTTCTTCATGAGAAGCAGATCGCGAACTCTGGAGGACAGGGAAGTAGATGCTGCATTTATTGTCGGCCAAAACAAAACCAAAAGCAACTGCTGCTTACCTGCAGAGTTTGCAGAGCTTGATTGTGGGTTAGTTCCTCCCTTGGTGAGATAAGTGGAAATGGTATGTTGAACGTTAACATGTCCTTGTAAGGCTACAAATAGAAATAAATAGGAAGAGATAATGACAGGAATGCATATTGCAATACACTTCCTGTGTAGGCTTTCAAGTCAAGCTTAACCTGTTTGTAATGATGTGCAGCTCACCCTGGGTGAGTTGAGACCATCAGAAAAGGAACTGACACGTTCACCTCAGCTTTTAGTGACCAACAATATTTTTGACCAGCTCATTGCAGCACTTCCAGGTAGAGACAAGTAACGATGTCTCCTGTAGAAAATCAGAGTAACAAAACAGTGCAAGATCCGGGGAAAATCTGTTTAACAAATCTCTCAACAGATTGGTTTTACTCACATTAATGCCATAAAGGAATGGCTCGTGTGATATGCTGACTTGTTGCCATCCTCGCCTTGTAGACCCCAGGGCTGCTGAGGAGAGGCTGCTGCGAGCTGTGCTCACCCCACTCCTTGGTCTGTCTGTCCATCACTGTCACTGCGGCCCATCGCTTTCACTCTTGTTCTGCTGGGACGCACCCTGCCATCCATAGCCACGCTCGCTTTGCTCTTACAATTCTCTACATTCTCTCTTTCCCCAACACTCAGAAGCAGAGTTTCAGATTGACATAAGATCAGGTGTACTGGCGCAAACCTAAACTCTGTGTTGTAGCCCACCTCCAATAATGGCCAAATCCCAGCTTCCAATGCCTCGGGGAAGGGTATTAAGACGCGGGCAATCACTGTATTACTTCCCTAAACACTCCTGTAGTTCAGAGGTGTGTGTTTAGACAACTCAGTGGACTGAAATGACTTTCCCAGTTCTGCTTTATCCTTGTTGATACAAGAGGACCTAAACTGCACGTAACCTTCAACAGCACACATGCAGGAACACCATGGGTTGTTTTTTTTTAAATGACAGAATACTTTCTGAAGCCTTTTCTATTTCTTCTGTAATGATTTGTAATGTTCAAATTCCTCTTAACAACAAGCTGCTGTTTCATGGGTAATCATTACTGAAGAGTAATGATCATTATAGTAATCATATTGCTTCTCCTTTCCTTTCACGTGCTATAAGTTTTATCTGCCAGGTGCAGTCAGCAAGTTTTCTGAAGGTCTTCTGTAGTGTTTCATTACCAACATTTGTTTTTATGGGCCTGAAAAGTTTTCTCACTAGGTTTTTTTGCTGTTGGTGCTGTTTCACTCTTCACTCCCTGTGCAGATCAGGTGTGTTGGACACCACAGGCCTCTCTACACAGCACGAGTGTGACACATCTGGAGTGCTGGGGCCCAGTGTTGTGGGCTCTCCAGTACAAGGCAGACATGGACATACTGGAACAAGTCCAGCAAAGAGCCTCAACAGTGATGAAGAGACTGGAATATCTGAAACACAAGGAAAAGGTGAGAGCTGGGATGGTTCAGCTTGGAATAGAGAAGGCTCAGGAGGATCTTATCAGTCTGTATGAACACTGGACAAGAGGGTGTAAAGAAGACGGAGCCAGGCTCTTCTGAGTATCCAGTGGCTGGACAAGAGGCAATGGGCACAAAACGAGAAAAGGAAATTCTGTTTAAATATAAGAAAAAACGTTTTAGTAAAAAAAAGTAACCAAGCTCCAGAACAAGACGCTGAGAGAGGCTGTGGAGTTCTCCATATTTGGAGATACCAGAACTCAACCAGGCCCAGTCCTGGCCAACCTGCTCTGGTTGACCCTGTGCCAGGCAGGGGCGTTGGACTATACGATCTGCAGAGGTGCCTTCCAACCATAACTATTCCATGATTCCATGAGCTTTAAAAATGGCTCTATGGCAAATTATTGATGTTACCAGCCCGAACAGTATAAGGTTGCCAAGCTTAAATGCCATGAAAAACAGCTCAAAGGCCATGTTACTACCAGGAGCACAAATTCCAAGTTTATTAGGGATCCACAGTGAGACAATCCTGCTGAGCCTCTACAGCAGTAGTCTGCTAATTCTGCAGTTCTGCTTTTCTCTCACCAAGCCTAAATAACACAGCAAGCAGTAAATTAATTATGCAGATACTTAAAAAATAAACACAAACATCAAAAACAAAACAAAAAAGTCCCCCTACAACTCTTACCAAATGAGTATACATTACAGAGCTTCGAGAGGTTTTTTTTTTTTAGTTAATGTATGAAAACACTAACCAATGAATACAGGCACACACAGATAACCTGAAAGGTAGCCCAGAAGCCAAAAATGTAACTGCTTTCTTAGAAAGTACTCAGCATGCATATGCAGAAAGGTGTATAAAATATTTGCGCTTTACATGTGTAGAGAGTGCTCATGAGTATACAAAAAAATTTTGCCAGTTACAAAAGTTTAGCAAAATGTGACTATCACCTGATTCTGTACTTTCAGTATTCTGATTATTAATGCCAAGTCACAATGAAATGAGTGTTATGCAAGGTTACTGCCAAAAATACAGATGTCAATACACACCTTCAGTAAACACAGGCATGCTAAATTATATCTAGTCATTAAATGCATATATAATTGTCTCCGTTTAAGGGTCAGAGACAGAGA
>NW_010174896.1:0-19066 GCF_000695765.1 Mesitornis unicolor
CAGCATTTTCAACTGGATGTGATCATGGTCACAGGGGAGGGATTTGCTCCTCAAAACTGTGCGGGAGAAATCAAAAAATGAAGAACTAAGGAAAGGCACATAAAAGCAAAATTTCATACCTCCTGAATGATGACACAACGAGATCTCTTCTCTCTGACAGTTGCCTGAGAGAGACCTAATGGAGCTGGCAGAACCAAGAGAGAGAAGAAAAGCTGAGTAACGTTGCCTATTCGAACAGATTGACCTGGAAAAAGCAGACAAGTCCAGCCAGAAGACCTCATGGGCCTTAAAGCTTTCTGCTTTTCCCAGCTCAATGAGTTCATTTTATAAAATATATTACCTTTAACCCATATCCACCTCATGACTGAGCATACTTGTTACAGGTTAGGTATGCCTTTCACTCCTTTTCAGTCTCTCCCAAGCAAACACTTCCAAATGGCTCATCTTGTATCCTCACTTTTCTCAGAGTCGTGTCTTATGATTTCCTTTCCTCTTCCTTCCACTACAACACATTTCACCAGTAAAAAAAGCAAAAACCTACCGTAGACTTCCTTTTGGAAGCCATGGTCATAAAAGAAGTGCAATGATTCAGAATAGCATTCTAAACTTAGAAGTGTTATCCTTTTACTCAAGCCTCACAATTGGAGTAAAGACCTTACAACTTGGCATAGCCCCTAAACCGTTAGGGCACATTCATTGATCACTGTTCACTTTGGGATTATTGCTGTCTTGAATCTGAAGATTTTGACTTTCACTTCCCCCTCCTGAGCTGCAAGAGGAGTACTTGAAATGCCTCACAAAATGATCCAAGCATGTTTTTTTCCCCTTGAAGGCAGAACATAACTGACCAGGAAACATGAACATAAAACTTATAATTGATACTTGTACTGTCAGAGACTGGTGACTGGCATACCTGACTTCAGTTCTTGCAGGTATTACTAGGACATACACGAAGGCAACCTAAACAAATGAAAGGTTGTATAATAGAAGTAAAATTCAAGTCCCCCTTCCTATATTCCACTGTGTCTGGCAGCCTTGTACCCTACAAATACCCATATATTAGCATTTAAATATTTTTATTCCATCTCAGAGAATGATCCTATCTCTATCAATACCTTCCTGTATTCTCACAAGCCTCTTAAGACCAGTTTCAGGCATGTAAAGAATAATGAAAAGTTCAGAAATTTATTTTGATTTCCTGCAATATGCTACCCAACAGTTTTCTGTTGTGTTATATGACCTTTCTGCCTAGCTAGTGTTTTGCTATTGATTTTAATTACTCAGTGTAATTTACTGCATGCCAACACAAAGCTGTTTACTCCTACTTGCCAAAATGTTGTCGTAGTCTCCCAGAGGAGGGCAAAATGAGAAAACTGTATATGTTTTACAGTTACATGCTATTCATTATAAAGAATGTAATAGATTCACTTCATATAAATGTCACCTCTCTCACATGTAGCCACAGCAAAACAACATACAGAAAGGAAAACGCTATGCCAGTCAGAGGAGAAATAGAATATAAAAACCTTAATTTATGAAAGGCTTTGACTTGAAGCAGTTCAAATTTTCTGCTTTGCCATTCTCCAAGCAAGTGAGGGAGTTAGGGCCATATGTTCCCCCTCAGCACAAAAAAAACATGGACAGAAACAAACGAATCCTAGAACCACACAATGATTACAGATGCAGGTAAAGTCTTCCTTGCCCCTGTACTCCAATTGCATGATGAGAAAGGGGGGCACAAATTTCTGACTGCTCTTCTCTGTGTTCCTCTTCTTGCCTCACATCACAGAAATGAACAGAACAAACCACTCTGTGAGAAGATCCTACAGATATTAGCAGATGTTCATTCAAGGGAAATCATGTTGGCATAATGGAAGCTGGCAACACTGGACGACAAAGGAAGCTCACTTCAGGGGTAACAGCCCAGCCCTTTTACCCCAGCAGCACACTTACCAGTGCAGTTACTCTGTGAGTAGACAGCCAGATAGGGATAGAAGGGCTGAGAATATTCTGACAAGTCTCTATGTCTAAGCGATAGCTGCTACTATAAATTGGAAAACCTCTATATACGTGAACAAAATCTTTTTTCTCAGGATAGCAAACATTAAAAAGAAAAGGTAATCTCAAAATCCTCATACTAGCTCATGACATTTCTGCTAGACATGGACATTTACAAAGAAAACGGTACCTTAGTTTGCATAAGTTTATTTTGAAACCTACTTTCTTTCTCTCTCTGATCTCTGGCCACAGAATCCTGTTGTACTGGGAACCTAATGACCAAAGAAACTGCCCCAATTTGCTCCACTGAGGAATGAGAATGGCTTTTGGTGCATTTTATCATCATCAATCGAAAGTGCACATTACACTGACTAAGTGCCATGGTTTATAAACACCAGCTTATCTACTAGCTCTTTGATTTCAACTATATTAAAAAAAAAGACCATCTGATAATAGTACTGTATTATAAAAGCTTCACCAAGTGCTCAATTGTAGAGTGCTCTTGAAGAAGGTTAAGATCTTTGGACAAAGCTTAATATCAAGATGATACATGCTAAAAATATGAAAATTCTCTATTTGAGTATCTTGTTTACAGCATGAGAGTGAATCTCCTGCAGAATCCTTGAAAATTGTTTTTTGAATTAGGAAAAAAGGATTGAAAAACAATAAAAACCATTAATTTTTCATACTGCTCTGTATTTGTTTATTGTGGTTTTATGTTTACCATAATATCCTTCCAAAATTAGAGATTTTAACCTGAGACTCTTACCACTACAAAACATTAATATAAAGTCAGGCTGCTGAAACAATACTTGTTCAAAACCATAATGATTAATGAAGAAAATATGCATAGCTTAAGAATTTCTTATGACCTTGACATAAACCATAAACTGAACAATTCTTTCCTAAAATCTAAGCCTATGTTTGTTCAATGCAGGGACAGATTTTCTTGAAGGCTTCTGTACATCTACGCAGAGTTGTAACGAAGCAGGAAAGCTTACCATTATCTCATTTATCTTCCAATGTGCTTTGTACAGCTGAAAGACCAAAGTGGTTTTGTATGGGAGACTCTTCCTTAGAACACTGACTAATAGTTTAGAGCTAAATCTACAAAAAATTAGGAAAACTAAATAAAGTGTATCTGCTCCCTGTCCAATATATACAAAGATGCCAAGGACAGGGGCAATTTCATCCACTTTGTTCCTCTAGGGTCACAGGATCATAGGACAATTCAGGTTGGAAGGGACATCAAGAGGCCATGAAATCCAACTTGCTGCTCTAATCAGGGTAAGCTGTGAGATCAAACCTGACTGTTCAGAGCTTTATCCAGTCAGGTCTTCAAACCTCCAGAGATGGAGACTGCACAACCTCTTTAGGCAGTCTTTTGCAAAGCTTGACTGAATGCTTGAGCTATGAGCACAGTGAACCTTGGTGTTCATAGTAAGGAGCTTTCTCAAGTAAGGTTCTCTCTCAGAACCTTATAAATACTTGTTTTCTGCAAACCCTAGGAAGTTCTCTGTGCTCTGATCACACCCATCAGATCAGGTATCACAACAGGCTGAAGAATGTCCAATTTACAGGTCTTGTCAGGACCAATTGCACAGGACTTGGCTATTGACTTTATTATGACTAAAGCATTTATGGACATACTCATATGTCATAGATCTTTAAAGCATGCAGGAAATTTGTAAGTCAAAATGTGGGATCTTATAGACCACAAATATCTGCAAACTTGCAAGTCTAGATAGCAGCTCTAAAGGGACTTTGAAAACTTCACTTCTATACGTGGATTTCAAGAACTGGAATCAGGCAGGATTCTCACCCAAGTCCTTGTGCAGATCCATCTTCTACACCAGACAACCAGCAAAATGCTAACAGCACCAAAACACAGCAGACTTCAAGAGAGCTCAATAATAGTCCCACATAGCTTGAATAAATATAAGGCAAAAAAGAAGCAAAAATAATCCAATATTCAAAACCTTATTCCCAAATTCTCCAGGTGGCACTGTGTACAAAATTATATATCTAAATGTAACATCTAGTCTTCCAATAGCCAGCATTATTAAAAATGCCAAATCTGAAAACATTTACCAGCAGGTGTAATGCTTGCTATCATTAGCAGCATTGATCTGAAAGAACTCCATGCCATAGGAAATCAGAAAGACTGCTCACGGCGATGAGCATTATGCCCAGAAGTAAAAATTTATAGTTGCCAGCACAAAAAAATGACATACTATGCTTTTTCTAAAAGTATCAGTAATAAAATTCCAAAGTATATGGTGAAAAATTATGTAGATTCTGAAAACATAATTGGCTCTTCTTCTTTTCACATGTGCTCTATACAGATCCAATGAGGAAATGGATGTCTGTTTCCAACTCTCTAAGAAATAAATTAAACGGACCGCATAGTATATTACTGCATCCTGCAGATTTTTTTGACCACTGCTAAATGATTTTTAAGTCATAGAATCACTAAGGTTGGAAGTGACTTCTAAGATTGTCAAGTCCAACCACCAACCTAACATCACTATGCCCACTAAACTGTGTCCTGCAGTGCCAAGCCGTACAGTCACGAAGCTCACTTTTCTACACACTTTCTAGGGTTTATGATCCTTTGCTAGATCAATGCTTCCAG
This sequence comes from Mesitornis unicolor, assembly GCF_000695765.1. Lineage (NCBI taxonomy): Eukaryota > Metazoa > Chordata > Aves > Mesitornithiformes > Mesitornithidae > Mesitornis > Mesitornis unicolor. The sequence goes on from NW_010174896.1 coordinate 4,634, forward strand.
TTACAATCATGATCATCAGCTGTTCTTTTTGCTCAGCAATGAAGAATTATTTAAGAACACCAAAACAGTAATTAATCGTTAGGAAAATATAGACAATAATAAAAAAAAATTCTTTTTTAAATTCAGTTTCATGTGTATATTATTTTATTCTCTTTTCCAAGAATCTGTAGGTCTGGTTAAACAGAAAAATGACACTATTCCATTGCTCCAAAACTGAGAAGTGTCATTGCTTTTTTGGCAACTGAAATAGCTAATCATGGAATGATCTTCTTTCAGTTAAAATAACTCATTAGCCTACATCTCACCCATGCAGATGGCACCCATACCAAAAAGAAAGCATCTTCACACAAGGCTCTATCCCCCGCGTGACAAGTGAATTACAGGTTGCTTCTTACTAGCCCGCATGTGCAGGGTGACTCTTGCAAATCAGTGGCTGCATTTCTGAACAAGCCTTTCAGACAGCTGATCTTGCTGAAAAGACAAGTCACTTCCATGGCTACAATGGTAGAGCGGATTTTGGAAGATTTGTTTTCAGTCTTGAGCTCTACTTACGTCCAGCTTTATGGCATTTTAATGGTAACTTAATATTTCCAGTTCATCTTTTTAAATGTTAACATTTCCATCTTTTAAGAAAACTTAAGCCGGATATATAATCTCACCTATTATACTTAAAACTGCAAGTTTGTCAAGAAACTATTTCTGTAACAAAAACAAAAACCAAATCTTGATTTTAAAAGGAGCAGGTGCTTTCTTTAGTTTTCTTTTCAAAAAGATATCAGCCTTTTTAACGTATTCTGTAATTTACTGAAGACTCTTGTGTGAATCTTTAGGACACAGAATCCTTGAACCTAGGTGGCCAGTGAAAGCTGTCTTATACCTGTCTGACAATTCTTTCTGGATCATAACTATGAAGTTCTTAATGGAGCATAGACCAATAACAAAATTCTAAGATGCTATGCCTTTTTATTAAAAACTAAAATATAAGAAGTAGGACTTTTTCCCTTGAAAAATCATTACAATTTTCCCCCGTTACTTGTTATGACAAATCAACCTTTACCCATAACCACCTTGGTGACCTTCACAACTTTTGAGCCCAAAATTTCCATTTGAATGGGCCGTGGTTTTTCTCACAATAACCCCAATTCTCTTTCCTTGTTAATGTGGTTGCCCCTGGTGGTGCTTTAGCTAATCCTTTCAAGCCAGCTAGCAGGACCAGGAATTGGAAGTTCAAAGGTCACCCCCAAACTGGTAACTCCTCATTGGCAACATGAGATGAACAACCACATAGAGAATTTCTTCTTTTTTAAAATAGATTTAGCATTCTCTGCTGCTGACAAAATTACTCTCTATGACCTTGTAGCATGTAAACAATTCCTATTTTATACAGTATCTAGTAGCTATTCTGCTAAAGAAACGTGACTCTTAAGATTTATACTCCTGGTTGTATTGCATTTGAAAATATATTGGACTACTCTGTTTATTTATTCCTCTTCTCTTCCTTACTTGTAATAATACCCTAGATACTTAACTAGGGTATAACTTTTCTTTAGTATTTAGAAGATATGGATCTGTTTTTTTAACAGGAATACATTTCACTACATACAGATTCGTAGAGTATTTATATTAGAAATGCAATTATATAGCACCTACTACTCAACTTGATTTAAACAGTTATAGACTACCTAGACAATACAGATCTGCTTTTACAAACCTTCAAAATCGTAACAACCCAAAGGTGTATAAAAATTACTATGTCCATTAAGGATTGCCAGGCTTTCTCCCAAGAAATCAAAGACTTTTTAGAATACCAGATACCTTTAGTAAAATGCTCAATTCCTCAGACACAGAGAACTACAGAGCAAAATACTTCATGGATACGAAAAAAAGATTATGTTCAGAGGTTCTTGTTATGACTTATTTCTCTGGAGACTGTATAAGACAATGTCTTTTACCACTGTAAAACCTTTTTATATGTTCTGTTCGATCTGGTTTTGGAGAGAAAAAAGGCCATTTTATCTCTAACAATCCAATTCAGAAAAAGGCACTTATCTAAAAGCAAGATGCAAACTGGGCATATACACATGCATAAGGTATTTCACTGTATACTGTCAAATCACCTAAAAAAAACCCCTTGAAAGCAACCAACCTGTTTTCTGCTGTTGCTGTACTGTCTCTAAAATAATGGTAATTTTCTTACCAATAAAGCATATACACAATTCTGTTAGAAATTGTTTTGCAAAGATGTCTTCTGAGATTATACTTTGACATTTGTACTGCAAAGTCCAGTTTAGCTTAAAAAAATAATAAATAACAGGTTTATCTTCAAAAAGATACTACCTACGTAAGAATATTTTTAACAGAGCTTCTTAATTTTCTATTTTCATTGACATTCATAATTTCATTTCTTAGAATGCTACAGCTACCTTACTGGTAGAACATAACCTTGTATTCTACTATTCCTGCATAGAAATGAAAAGGAAAAGGTATGTTATAATAAATTGCAGAGGTGAAGAAACATTTATATTACTGTTTCCATTGCAGTATCATAGCTTTGCTAATGGCAGCCTGCTGTGCAGTTAAAAAAAAATGAAGAAAGAAAAAAAGGAAAGGAAAGAAAAGGAAAGAAACCTGGTTAATTAGAGTACAGTTGCTGCTTTATTGCAGCATTACTGCTAAGTGCACTGAGATGCCTTCGCATAGGCAGGTGCTGGTGGTTGTACAGCTCATTTAGCCTGGGTGAATAATGTCAGTTCAGGAGGAGAAAAAGGCTTGTGTCTTCAAACTTTCAATCTGCCTCCATTATCTGTGATCAAGGTGGAACCACAGGGGAGTGGAATTACTGGCAGGTCTAGGACAAGTGAAGAGGCAGTGAATCTATAAGACATATTAATCATCTTTCCCTTCTCTTCACTGGCGCCAGCCTGTGCCTCCGACTCCCTGGCGCCAGGCAAATGGATTCTCTGTCCCTACAGGTACAAGCGAATGCCTTTCAGGGGCAAGTCATCAGAATAATAATTACTGACACTGCTGAGATCAGCCCTAACCAGTCCAAAAGGGAAGAGAAAGTATTACGGGAGAGACATATTTCCTAAACTTTCATATCACTATTTATGCCATTAAGATATTTTTCAGTTACATTAAGGACTTTCAAATTATATAATTCTAAATCTATACTTCTCAATATTGTAGTAGTATCATTAACACAGTATGAATATTTAAAATTTTTACAGTTTCTCTTTTAAACATCATTTGGATCTGTTGCTGAGGTGTGAATACAGAAAAGAGCATATTGCATCATTTATATTACAAGAAGTGTTAAAATTCAGTTGATACTAAAAAGAACATGATCCCTAAGTGTGTAGCTTTGCTTAACTCTGAAACAGAACACAGCACTCTGGTATAGCTATTCCTAATTATAAGTAAGATAAAGTGTTAGTACAAGGAATATTGTATACACTACGCAGTAATAGCCACAAGTGTACATATACAAACACATAAAGTCAGACATATTTTAAATGCATACGCATAATTTAAAATAATCTACTTTAACATAATGACTAGGCTGTATTTTATTGTAACGTTTAGCATTTTTAGTCCCCTTTCTCTCCAAAACAGCATTTATACAAACAAACAATAAAATACCGTGCATCATCAAACTTGAATAAACAGAAGTGTAAGCCCCAGCAAAAAGCTAGTTCTGTTTCAATTCAGTAATTGTACCAATATCTAGAGATCAGAATAAGAAAAAAAGCAATTTGTTATATTTCACGCTATAGAGAATATCTTACATTACAGCATATTGAACATTACAGCATAGAATATGAAATGTTTTCTTGGTTGTGATTACAATCAGTTCAATATCTGACTGTCGATGATACTGAGCTCAATATAAGAGTAATACAGCAAAATGTCAAATTACTTGCCAGAATTACATGGCAGAATTGGCTCATTAACATAAGCTGATTGATGAACCCTCCGTGTAAACACAAATCTTGACTTCAAGAGTCTACATCATAAAGTATCTGACCTTGAATTCAGCTTGGAGTTCACCACACACCTGCAGCCATGCAAGCAATAATAATGCTAATATTTGTGTATGCCATCTTGTGTTAAGTATAAAAAAGAGTAAAAGAAACAGATTCTAACAGTAACGTGTTCATTTATTTTCAAATCGGCAATTTTGAAGTTTACTGACAGACAGTACTGAGAAAGGGAAAGGCTTGAAAATGCAAAATCAAATCAAATCACTGCTTTCTTGGTGATCAGCCGCAGCAGCAGCTTCCAATTCAGCCAATCAGTGTCCGCTATTGATTTTTCCACTGGTCTTAAGTGACTTTGGACATTCACTGATCAATGTTTTAAAAGAGGAATATTAAATCTCATAAAGAAAAATGCACATCTGACTAAAGAGAAGCAATGGAAGTAAAAGTTTGCCAAAAGATAAAAGGATGTACACATTTAATGAGATTCAGGCTCTCAGAACACATGCAGCCAGACTAAGAGCAAAACTAAGCTATATTTTTTGGTGAGAAATGCAGAACGAAAATTTCTCTCATGTGCTCTCGAAACTATTTAGAATTTCGTCTGCCAGAATAAACAAACGCTCTGCCTGCAGTGATTACTGCTGTTATAGATATACAGACCCCCAGCAGTTATAAAATGGCAGTGGAAGTCTGTTCAGTTCTTGAAAAAAAAGATGCTTCTAAAAATACAGTTCATAACTATTATATTCTTTTCATACCCCATTTTTTTTACTGCAATTTGTCTATCCATTTATTTAATGAAGACCATACATTCTTCAGGACATTTATCATTAATTTAATAAACTGCAAATATTTTTTTTTCCAACTCAGCTGTGTATAAAGGGGAACCCTGATATAAGAGAAACCCCAGCTAAGACCCCGTGCATAGATACAGTGTATTCAGATATCAGCTGGCGTGACAGTGCCTAATCCTGAGTAACGTGCCCAAGAGCCAAGGGAATGCTATTTCTCTCCGTTGTTCCAAACAACAGATGCTGTCAATTAACTTTAAGCAGCGTCCAAGAAAACCCTTTTGTTATATTTTGCAGTATTATGCAGAAAGTGTCACCTCTGGAAATGAGGGAACAAGCTGTTTTTCATTATCATTCAATTGTCCCAATCAATCTGACAATTACAAAGAGAAAAAGTCTTAATCACTAGACACATGCTAGTTGCTGCTAGTTTTACCAGCTGCAAAGGAAAAAGAAAAGAAAAAAGAACCCCCGCCCAAACAACAGAAACAACAAAAAACAAACAGAAAAATTCAAAAATATTTTTTCTACTTAGAGATATAATCCAAAAAACATACCTGAATTAGGGTAAAAGATCATTAAATGCACAGTGTTATGATAGGTATGGGAATAGCCGCTGCAACAAATTAGTAATTAAATCCGCTTATGCTGTTGATTTACTATGGCTTTTGTATAAGTACCATTTGCTGCGTACAAAGAAACAGCCATCAGCATCTTATTCATTTGAATACAAGAAAAGTTGTTCATTAAAGTTGTGACTAGTGAATTTCCATATAATTAAAGTACTGTATATATAAGCAATAGAAGAGCTTTCTGGGAACTGGGGAGAGAACGGGTGTAAATACAGATGGACGCATTCATTTATTCTACTTGGAGGACTGAGGTTGCAGACAAGCAGCGTCACCAGCCAGGATGCGGCAGGGCTGGACCTACTGCTTTGGTGACTCCTCTCAAGAGCCTCAAAGAACAGATATAGTAACTTCCTTTGGATTAAAAAATTCCTTTTATCTCCTTATCCGTACTCGCCTGCACTGATGAGGAGCACACGTAGCATACTTTCTGCACAGAGAACGCAAGCACTATTGTACTATTCCTATGAGAAAGGGCATCCACAATCTCAATTTCTGGCCTGTGAGTCTGAGTTGTTTGCTGACCTGGTCTGCTCATCCCACCAGTGTTCTCAAGAATACAAAGGACAGCTTGGTGCCTCATTCCTCAAGGGGCACAAAATCCCTACATAATACATATTTGGACAGTAAATAAGCAATGGATTCAGCCTTCCATCAAGAGTTTGAAGGATTTAATCTAACTGGATTTTCTACAGAAATAAATACTATTCCATAGCAAAAAATAATTGCACGGTAGCATTAAAATGTTCTCTTTCCTATCAACACCCAGAATAGAGCAGCAGGCAACAGCTTTTGGAACAGAACTGGCATAGAGACGTGCAGTGACACATGCGCTAGATGGTGAGTGACATCCATTAGAATAGGTATTTCAGTAAATGCCAGATATGTGACACGGAAAGCATCTGTCTGATTCAAGTCTTTCAGTATACGCCAGTTATGTTTTGTAATCTCTTCTCAAACAGCTCCACTGTCACTAAAAACAGAGCGAATGTTCAGCACTCACAGTACGCGCAACCACACTGCTCTGGCTATCAGCATCTGCCCACTACAGAAGTGCCACAGATGGAAATTATTCCAGAACTATTGGCAACCTTGTTGACTCCTTCTGCCCAATGCCATTCTCAAAGGAAACAAGGGGAACAAAAAGCATTGGTCTGCTGACATTCTCTCACAAGAAGCTACATGTTGCTTTTTTGTACGTTTATCAAAAGGCCCCGCTTTCCCTCATCAGACTACATAGATTGTTATGAAAAGTTTTCTTACTCTTACAGTAAGATCTCTGGGCCATGTTGCAGTTCAGATAAAAGGTTTGTGTGTGCTTACACTCTGGAGGCCAGGACTATGATTCTGGTACATAAACCTGGATTTCAGTTTTTGTCCTCAGGAAATTTGCTAGTCACAATAATTCCAAACCATACACATAAAGATATAAAGATCAATGCACAGAAGAGAGTCCCAATAAGTATTAAACCAAAACACATATCTTACAGAAATCCATAAGACTTAGATGAGAAGGAAATGTTATACCTGAGGCATGAAGAAGAAAGTACAGGTAAGCCTTTGTTACAAAAAAAGAGAGAGCTCTCATGTGCTGGATTTGGCAATCACACACGCACACACGTGGAGCTTTATACACTCAGACCAATAAATCCATGAAATTGCAGTCCTGGCCTGTAAGGTGATGAACTGTGAGGCGGGAAAAAGTCAGAGCAAAACAAATACTTTGATTTCTAAGCTCTGTAGAAAGGAGGCTTGAGGACATCAGAGGCCCTCCAAAGGCCACCTGCCTAGGGTGCAAGAAAAGTCTTCTGTCTAGAGTCTGTCTAAAATCATGAGGAGGTGCCAATACAAGGGGCAGATGGGTCCTGAGAGTTTTCTCAAGAGGTAGCAACTGTGTGACTGGCTGTAAAACCACTCGCTCTTCTTGGCGGACTCTTCAGACTTCTAATCCAAACACTTCAGGCTAGTTTAGGTGTTACTAGAGGCATACCAGATAAAGCTGGTAAGAGGTTTTCGTCTCCTCTAGGCCCTTTCAAGGAGAAATTCTTTCAACCTCACTCATGATTAACCTGTGAAATTGATACAAGTACCACTTGTCACAAATCACAGTTACTGTGGGTTTGCTGACACATTAAAGACATTTTGTAGTTGTAGAGAGTCTTTATTTTATGAAGGTTTCCTTTACTAGCTACAACAGTAGACAGCATAGATCCCTTACAGAACTGTGTAACTCATGTACTGAAAGCCCAGTATCTTCTATAAAGCAAGTATAGAAGATGGTACTAAAGTTTTCATTTTTAAAAGACTAACACCCATTTTATATAATTATTGAAAGAGATACTGCATTTCTGCTGTGTGCGCATCTATTCTGAGAAAGTACAGGAAAATCAAGCTAATTAGTCTTTTAATACATCTTTTGAAATTATTTCGTTTGTCAAAAGCTAAAGGAGAACGCTTCTTGATCCATTTCTCTTCGCAGAAGTAAACTGCCTGTGCCAAAAAATTAAAACCTTCTGTAAGATTAAATCAACATCAGAACAGAGCTAGCATATCTCCCCTTGTATTTTATCTTGATAGTGGAAGAAAAAAAAACTAAGTACTTTTCCTTATAATTATATTTCATCTGTATATGTGTCTGCTCAGTCTTTCAAGATTATTTTTTTAACTCTTGGGTTTATGTTGAATGTTATTCTTCATTCCACTGTGTAGAAGAATTTACAGATACACAAAGCAGATAGCACTTACTGCCTTTATTAACCATTATGAGGCACTCGACTAGAACTGCGCAATTTTTATTTACAGTTGGACTGTAAGTGTGCTTATGTAAAAATGCAACTTTGGAATGACTTAAACTATTCAAAATAGAAAAAAAATATATATATGTAAGGAAAAATTAGCATGGAAGAAACACTTTGTTTTAACTTATCCACAATAAAACACAATGGTTGTCTTAAACTAAAAACTGCTTTTTAAATGTATCAAGATTTCTGAAATATGTAAGTCTCTAAAAAGAAAACATGAGTATTTTAAAAGTAAGCAATATGAATAAAATTATGTGTAAAGCTCTATTTCTAAACACAGTGCTGGGCAGCCTCACAAGGGAATAAAGATTAGCAGCCCTCTGAGAAGACCTGATGCCTGGCACTGTTGGAGGAAAAGATCACACACATTGCAAGTGAACCTAGAGCAGTTTCAGAAGTAGGAATGGAGCCATTTCAATATTATAAAGTGTGCAGAGAAGAAAAACAGAACTCAGAAGGAAAGGACACTTATTTCTTTTGGGTTTGTTGGTTGGTTTTTGTTTGTTTGTTTGTTTGTTTTTTAAAGTAGAATAAGAAATGCTACTGCAAGAGGAGGGACAGTGATCAAGGGATAGCTCCTGGCTTCCCACAGGAACTCATGGCAATTTTAGGAAGTCAGCGATGGCAGCCAAATCTCACCCCACAGGGTCAGCAGGATTTGCGCTATGTGCCAGCAGGCAGAGGACAGTGGGGTAAATAAGGAGGAAGATTTCTTCTGCTGCTCTGGGCTCCACGTCCTGAGATAGTCACACTCAAAGAGCCAGAGGAGCAGGAAGTAATTCCTTGTCTCACACTGCTGCTTCTTGGCCTTCACCAAAGCTTCACTGCCGTCACTAAGGAAGAGATGCTGCTATAGTACTTTGGAAAGATATATTAAAAAAACAACCACCCAGAAGCCAATTAAAACATAAGCCAAATGCTTAGGAAAAATTTCTATAAACACAGGAGGAGAGTGCCAACTTTTTGGAAAGTGGCTGTTTTTCATAAACACGATAGGGAAGGACTGCATGACAGACTGCTGGGGGGAGTCAGAAACCTACAGCAGCTTTCTGAGGACATGAGGGTAAAGTCCAGTTGATCTGAGTCAACATGGTAGGCCTGGGCTCTATTATTAGGGTAGATACTGGAGAAAATAAGAAATACAATTTTGAAATTATCAGAGAAGCTGGCTATCAGCATGCAGAAATACTCTTCTTAGGAATATTTTTTAAATTAAGAAGAAAAACAGCACTTTGTCTAGAATACCAGCATGTACTTTGGGTGACGACTGGGATCGTTTGCTTAACCCCCTAGAGATGAAGAGGCAGAGTAAAATACATTTTAAAAACCCACACATTATATAGTACATTTCAGTAGGGATGAATCTGGGAGAAGCTTTAGAACAACTTTTAATGGCTCTTTTGCAATTATACAGGATGCCCAAATCATGTGAGGACCTGACAGGAAAGGACATTCCTCAGTATTTTCAGAAGCATATTTTTCATAATCTCTTCATGTTGGCCCACTCCAGAGGACATTTTACGCACTTAATCCATTTACCGCATCAAGACAAAATAAAGATGAAAAAGAAACAGAGCCTACCCTTTCTGTAGGTAAGCAGCTATTGGTGAGAGTCCTCAATGACAGTAATAAATCAAGCATTAATGAAGAAACCCGACTTCATTTATTAGTGAAGAACTGTTGTTAGAGACAATGTCTATTCAACAGGAGTAAAACAATATGGAATAGGAGTATAACACACAGGTTCAAGCCATCCTAACATGACCATCTCTAGCTGACTATATGAGCTACTGTGAAGATTACCTTACTGGAAAGTATGCAAAATACAGGATGCATCTCTGCCTCAGGCAGCTAATTAAAAAGTAAAAGCTACAGGATAAAATACCTGAAAATACCTTTAGCTAATTCAGATCTCTGGCTCTGATAACAAAGCAAGACAAATTGCTAAGATCTGATACAAGTTCTTGCTGTGTATTTTAACGTCATTTTTTTAAAACTGTATTAAGTATTTTCTTTGCAAATTTAGGTGGATTATTTTTGTTCTTAATAACTGAAAGTGTAATGTGCTGTGGTCTATGATATTATAGAATTGTGTAAAGGTTATTTTGCTGCTAGTTCAATACATATTTTCATATGCGAATGACACAAATTAAATTATCTCAAATAGTTACAGAAATTCCAGCAGAATAGTAATTTTAATATAAATCACCAACTCTTCAAGTCATATTATAGATAGAGAATGGCTTCTGTATTTATATTTTTTCATTAAAAATAAAATGATTAATTTCACAAGTTAATTTACTTTCTCCATCACACCACCAAAATTGAAATTAAATATTCTAATGCTTAGAGTTATTAAAGACTCATTTATTGAAAGCGGCTTATTGTTTCAGGAACATTTTCTTGATAAGTGCACGTTGCCACTATACTACCACAATATTTGTAATGATTTTATTGAACAAATTGTGCATTGTTGCTTGGGTTTTGTTAAGCTTTATAGGACTCATATTTGTGTGCTCAAGAATGTGCACAAGGGACCATATGCTCATCTGTACTCTGAGTATTTTTCTAATTTTGAATATTTGAACAGAATACTCCAATAAGCTTGGTCATGGATTTCGCTGAAAGGTCCAACTGGAGTGCAGTGACTGTCCCTTCAAGAGGCCTCAGGATGCTTAAAGGAAATGACTTGTTCCCTCCACACACCATGTGCAAACTCACTTTTACTTGCACATGGCTTTCCTTATATTGTAACATGATCATAACCTTCAAAGATGAATTTTAGGGAACCATAGTAATAAGTTTATAAGAATACCACATGAAAAAATCTTCAGGATTTTCATAGCCTCATATAAGAAAAAAAAAATCTTCCTTTTGTGTAATAAAATGGCTTCTTCTTTCTTCTATTAAAAAGGATAGTTTTTCCTCTATTTTAGATTTTATATTGTGCCTAACTAAGGTCAAAGAAGTCTCAGACTAGGCAACTCTTTGGAATAATTTTATGTTGGAAGAACAAGAAAAACATATAGCAGGAAAATTATCCCATCAGCTAGACAAGAATCTGTGTTTAGTGACTGAGCCTCTTGAAGGTTAATCAGATCTTCAACCAATCCCATCAACATGGATGTGATGAATATTTGATTTGGACTAATTAGTACGCAAATCCAGACATTCTAAAGGTATTTGGAATGGCTTACACAGTGACCCGGAAAGAGAATACAGATAGTAATACTCCACATTAATACGCTCCAAAAATTACCACAGTCCCACCTAGGTCACCTTCCCAACCTCAGAAGACTCGCAGGTGTGAATACCAATAACCAGCAACAACGGTGGATGTTGTTACTTGTCTGTCTTACATCGGTGTTTTCCTGGAAACAGAGATTGTGGACCAATTGTGGATTGTGGTGTTCAACCTGGAGGAGAAAGTACTTCTATGGGGGCTTAGGATATGCACATATTAAAGACATAAGATATTTTGTTTTATGTATTTCTGAAGAAAAAAAAATAAGATAATCAAAACTCAGTGTAGAGCAATACTTTCAGAAATATCTTCACACCAAGACTAAAGAAAGCAATTCATAATAATACAGATACACATGGTACCACAGTGCTTCATAGCAAGATAAGCAATTATTGCATTATAAGGAAAAGAAGTTGGAAAACTGTGATTTCTGTAACACTACAATTAATAAACACTCTGATCACTTATCTTGCCAAACATGGATTTTTTCCCTTACCAAACTATTGTAAACCTTGAGGTGTCAAGGTTTATAAACCAAATCCACCTAAAGCTGGCCTCCAAGCAATGACATTTAAAATTTATAAATACATGAATAAATTACAAAAAAAGAGGAATAATGCCCTGGATGGCCTTTCTTCTTCAGGAGACAGAAGGGTGGACAAGGGGAGTACAAGGGGAACCCTTTGCTGGTCAGATCAGATTTCTTGTCAGTTTTTGACACTGCTTCAATTATAGTCAGTAATAACTCTGTGAGAGCATAATTATTAACTATAAAGTTAATGCCTTTACTTAGCTTTCAGTTCTTCTTTAGAACCAAGTTAAAAAAAAATGATAAATTGATAAAGATTAAAAAAATCACACAAATTCTAAATCAGAAATATCAAAAGAAAAACTAGTGGTATCTTCTATCACAATGGGATGATGTAGAAAACCAAAGATTTTCTATTGAGTGGGTACCAAAGAGACAGTACACCTTTCGTTTCATGTTTCCCAGTCAGCAAGTGAGAACATTTAATCCACGTATTTTCCTGACTTTGACTGAGGAAAAAAAATCCTGATTTTAAATGAAGCAAAAAACACTGTATTGCAGAAAGAAATTCAAGTAGTTTTACTAAGGATTGACAGACAGAAAAAAGAATATAAAAATAAATGGAAAAAAGAGCCATTCACTGAATAAAGGGTGTCATTACACAGGCTGCTAAACTTCTTCACTTTAATGAGGCTTGACTATTGCCTAGCACTTTCCGTGGTCACTTTGATTCAACATAGCTACCAAATTGCAGACTTGAGCTTGGATGATGGATTTCTGCACATCAACAAAAATTAATGATTGGAATAAATTTTTTTCTTCTTCAGATTACATTACCAAGAGATCTACACACGCTCACACATGCACACAGAGTCATACACTTTATATAAAAATGTGATCCTTGCTATAAGTTACCAGGCTACATGGTCAAATTAAGGTGTTCCAACCATATCCTTCTTCCATCTGTTTGTAGAACTAGACTCTAAATTAACCAGCAAAGCGATCTAAAGGGTTTTTTGACTTAAATGTCTCTCTTAAACCACCTCAGTTGTCTGTTTATAACCTGATCTCAAAAACAGGTGCAGAAATAGAGAAGAGAGGAAACACACTGGCAGGAATGTGAATGTGGGGAATGGCTAAAGCTCTCATGAACAGGTTTGGCCTACAGAGAAACTCAATGTGAAACTATACCTGTGCCTATCCAGCAATTGGCCACAGAAGTTACATTTCCAGTCAAAAGAGTGCAGTTTTCTAAATAAACAGCAGAATCTTTTATCCTATTATAAAACCCTATAAACTTTATGCTAAAAGCATGCCTAGAAAAATGCTTCCATTTTTAATAGTCCCACATTAGTGCATTTGAATTTAAAAAAATCCTGTAAAAGCCAGCATTCATGTTTAACAAATGTATAAAATAAAATAAAATAAAATAAAAAATTAAAATAGAAGATAAATTATGAGAGAAACACATTATACGTGTCTGACAGTTTTACTCAGAAAAAATAACTTATTGATAGATTTTTTTAATAATTAGATTTCTTTCATAGTGCAAGGAAATATAAGATATTTAGAAACTACACAGGCAAATTTTATCTCTCATGCTTTCATTACACATCTTGGAAATCTAACAAAGACACATTTTTTTTAAAACAAAAAAATTGTCTCTGAATGAGCCAATATCTCAAAATGATAATACATGACAAAATATATCAAAATAATTGTAAAAGTGATTCAGAGAAAAATGACTGTAGATATTTTAAGTTAAACAGCAAGCTGTTAGTCTAACTAAGAAAATATTGTTTCTCGTTCATTTTTCTTCCTAGAATTTAAAGAAACACAGAATGGTGGAATTTGGAATGCACCCCTGGAGACCTCTAGTCCAAACTCCTCCTCAGAGCAGGGTCAGCTAGTGCTGGGTGCTCAGGAATGCGTCCAGTGAGGTTTAAATATCTCAAAGAATGGAGAGTCCACAACTTCTCTAGGCAACCTGTTACAGTGTTTGTCCACCCTTACCATTTAGGAAAAAAAAAAGCTCTTTCCTATATTTAAATGGAATTTCCTGAACTTCCATTTGTGCCTATTGCCTCTTGTCTTGTCACTGGGCACCAATGAGAAAAACCTAGTCTCCAACATCAGGTATTTATAGACAAGATTCTCACTGAGACTTCTCCATGCTAAAGAGTCTCAGCTCTATCAGCCCCATGTCATATGAGAGACGCTCCAGCCCTGAGCTGTGTATGTCTGTCTTCTAGGGGGGAGCCCAGAATTGGACACAGCACTCCAGATGTGTCTCACCAGTGCTGAATAAAGGAGGAGGATCACCTCCCACATCCTTCACAGAATCACAGAATCTTAGGAGTTGGAAAAGACCTCAAAAGATCATCCAGTCCAACCTAGACCAGGTTACACAGGAACACGGCCAGGATGGTTTTGGATGTCTGCAGAGAAGGAGACTC
>NW_010174897.1:0-2418 GCF_000695765.1 Mesitornis unicolor
TTTCCAACCCAGCGATTCTGTGATTCTGTGTATTATTCTGTACTACATGGTACCATATTGCGTATTATTTTGTACTACATGGTACTGTTTTATTATTGGCTGCTAACTCAGCATCTTCATACCGCAGTGAAAACAGTGACCCAGCACTAATTAATCCAACTTCACTCTGCATCTCCTGTGTTATTATGTACAGCGGCTTTCTCCCTTGGCTAACTTGCCAAAATTAATGTCACCAATTCCAGCTTTCAGGAAAGATATAACCAGAGACCAACGCACAACCTGACCCAAGACAAATTAAACACGGCCAAACGACTGAGCTGGAACCTGAAATTAGGTATCCAGAGCGAAGATAATGTAAAGAAAACCTGCACATCCTATAGGGGAATTAGAAAAATACATTACAAAGTACTATAGCCTACAACAGTTGCAAAGCAATGGCACCAAGCAAGTAAAATGACGGACACAAACTGGAACACAGGAGGTTCCACTGCAATTGGAGAAGAAACTTCTTCTCAGTGAGGGTGACAGAGCCCTGGCCCAGGCTGCCCAGAGAGGTTGTGGAGTCTCCTTCTCTGCAGACATTCAAAACCCGCCTGGACGCCTTCCTGTGCGACCTCATCTGGGTGTTCCTGCTCCGGCAGGGGATTGGACTGGGTGAGCTTTGGAGGTCCCTTCCAATCCCTAACGGTCTGGGATTCTGTGAAAATTAATAACTGGGAAGCATGCACAGAGCAGTTATTAAGCACATCTGAAAGTATGAGCAATCTGGGCTAACAGGTCTACCTCACAGACCAAGCTGCACTGAGCACATGTAAACCTAACCACCACGGCACAGGGAGCACACCCCTGTATTAACACATGAACAGGATATTAAATAAATAAATACGTAAATAAATCCACCTGACCATGAGAAATCACTTCCAGATCCTTTTCTCAGCCTGGTGACAGCCCTGCAGAGGACAAAAGCACCTGCATTTCCTTTCCGTTTGGTTTGGGCTTGGGTCACAGAATCACAGAATCTCAGGAGTTGGAAGGGACCTCGAAAGCTCATCCAGTCCAACCCCTGCCACAGCAGGATCACCAGAGCAGTCACACAGGAACACAGCCAGGTTGGCCTTGAACGAGTCCAGAGAAGGAGACTCCACAACCTCCCTGGGCAGCCTGGTCCAGTGCTCTGGGTCTTTTCCCCAGTTTAAATATTATCAAAATTAGCCTTTTTTTCAACCTACAGATGCCATTTGGAGACATTAATTTGTGGTTTTTTTCTCTGAAGAAACAAAATGTTATCATTTTTTCCCCATAAATCTATCAACTGGATATTTGGAAGGTACATGGCCGCCCCATTTTTAAAATCCCAATGTGCTACTGTGCATCCATGGGGCACGTTTGCATGCACACAAACTCTCTGAAGGACCCCAGAAGCAGCCTCAAAATCCCAGTTATTCTGTTTCAAGGAGCCAGGATCCAACGCCAGTTTCTCATGCAAGCACCCAATTCCTTCTCGATGCTCATGTACAACTTCCATGAGCCTTCAGGCGTTGGTTGGAACGTGCAGTAATAGCATCAGACCTTAAATTTACACCTTATTTTTGTTTCAGCCCCTCTTGAAATGTCATTGCTCTGAGCTTGCTTATCCTATGCAGCGGAATGCTCCTTTATAATAAAATAATATAATATAAATAAACACAAGCTGAACTCCCCATCCCCAAAAGCAATTTATAGAGAGGTCAGGAGAAGCATGAGAGGCGCTGTACAGAAGCAGATGGAATATTTTATCAAATAAAATTCACAATAACCCCTTTATTAACTCGGATTTCTCCCCATAGCTTAGCACTCAGAACACTTTTCTTGTGCTCTAAACCTGCACCTACGATTTTTCCAACCTTACCATCCATCACGAATGCTCCTAAAAATGAGGTATGGGAATTTAGATTGCTTAATGAATGTGAGTAGAGGGCAACGTTCATTATTAAAGCCCAGTAATTAGAAAAATCTAAACTTCAGGAAGAATCTTTGACGTTTATTCTCCCAAACCGAGCACCGCCCTGGTGCTCCTGGGCACCGAGGTGGATCCCAACACAGCAGGTTTTGGGCAGAGCCACCCCTGCAGCCCGTGCCTGCTGTCCCTGTCGACTCCGTGGTGAGCGTGGGCCGAGCACCACCCCAGTCTCTGCGGAAAACGGGAATTTCGGAGCACAGAGCAGCCCTGAGCACAGAGCAGCCCTGAGCACAGCCACTGACCAGCACCGCTGTCACCACAGGACAGTAACCGCTACCTCAACCCCTTACTCCAGGCTGCAGAGCATCACGACGGCCCAGCACTCATCCCAAATATCCGTCGCGTTGTCAGCTTGCGTTTGAGAGCAGCAAACGCTGCCTTCCCAGACAAGCAGGGCAGCGTATCAGATACATCAGTCA
>NW_010174897.1:2650-3016 GCF_000695765.1 Mesitornis unicolor
GTGTGCAGAGCTGGCTGTGCTCCTGAACCAGCACCTAACCCTAGAATCACAGAATCCCAGGTTGGAAGGGGCCACAGGGATCATCCAGTCCAGCCTCTCCAGGTAAAAGTAGAGTTTAAATGAGATGAGTCAGCCCCTGTTCTAAAACTGACCAGTGTAGGGGGATTCACCACTTCCCCTGGGAGATTATCCCAATGTCTCACTGATAGATTATCCCAATGTCTCACTGATGGATTATCCCAATATCTCACTGATAGATTGTCCCAATATCTCACTGATAGATTGTCCCAATATCTCATTGATAGATTGTCCCAATACCTCACTGATAGATTATCCCAATATCTCATTAATGGATTATTCCAGTAC
>NW_010174898.1:0-5077 GCF_000695765.1 Mesitornis unicolor
TCTTGTAGGTGCTGTGAGATAGCACTCAAGAAGAAGAGAAGGATGGGGAGTGCTCAGCACTGCGGCCAGTTATATCACAGAAGCCACATGTTGCTTGGATCAGAAGATGCTGGACTCCACACACCAGTAGAAATTCTATCTTTAGTTTTCAAGCTGAAAAGAAAGTCCCAAGCTGACAGGCTCTCTGCTCCCTAAGCGTTGTCTAACAAACATCTGTCCTTCCTTTGATCAATGAAAGCACCTTTGCTGGTTGGAGTGTGTGGGCAGCTGGGCTGAGCTCCACAGTGCCTCGTTCACAACTTCCAATGGTATTTTTCTGAGTAGTCAAAGCAAGTCCAGTGCCAAGGCTGTTTTACCACAAAGGTGCACTTTCCTCAACAGCCGCTCCTAGCATCGCTTAGGAGGACTGCAGTACCAGCTCAGTAACAAGCAGCTACACCCTCAGCAGCTGCAGCTGTTTCATAAAACAGTCCTGATTCATTAGGATTCCGAACTCTGGTGTCCTGGAAGACATCAGCCTAAACTTATTCAAGGAAATAAACTGATAGCTATTAAGAGTATTTGATAGTTTGCTGTTCATAGCAAAGGCAAGAAGAGAAGAGTATGAACAAGGAACTATTTCCTTAACCAAGTCCTAAAGGCACACATCTGGGAAGTGAAATGGTTGGGGTTCAGTCCCTACTCCAGTATCTTTCGAAGAGATCTGAGCAAGACCAGAGCAGCCTGTAGCTCAGACACCAGTTCAGTTTCCTTCTCAAAGGTAGGCAGAAAGGATCTGAACTCAAGACTTCAATCCTTTCATGACTTACGCCATCGTGACAACTGAGATGTATATATAAGAGACAGTACTACCACTTCTCCCACTCTGTGACTCAAACTCTCTGATTTTATCAGACCTATTCAGAAACAAATCAAAACAAGGTTATAATCTGTTCTCATGTTTTATTTTAACAAAAAGCTGTTCCACATTGGATAAGCCTTTGTGTGCAGTCTGGTTCTTTCACTTCAGAGCGGACAGAAGTTGAAAAGCAGAGATGAAGGCAGTGAGGATGGTCCAAGGCAAGGAACAGTTTCTGTTATAAGAGAATACCAAACAGATGAAGAGTCTTCAGGCTGGAAAAAGACAAATGAGGAAGGCTACAAACAATGAATGGTGCTGAAGAGGTGACAAGGTAATGATTATTCACTGCGTCGCAACACACAAAAACTACAGGGCACTCACTGAAATTATCAGGTGTCAAATTAGGAGGAGAGCACAGGTATTTCTTTGCATAGTGCATAATTATATTGTCACAGGCTGCCGTGCAGACCAGAAGTCTAGGTAAAGTCAAAAAGTCATTAGAGAAATTCAGGGAGGGTTGGTCCACTGGTAAAAATGAATTAAGAAAAAAAATAGTTGTCTTGATTCAACCTCTGACTCAGGAAAGCAGGGGAGGCTAGATCACTGTTCATGGACTCTCTCTTGTGCTTTCCTTGAGCATTATTGCTGAAGTGCCACAGTCAGTGACAGGCTACTGGGATAACGTCTCTGTATGGTTCTTCATCTAATGTTATTTTTTGGCTGAGAAAATCAGGTGTTCACACAACTCACTGCACAGACATAAACTAGAGACACAGAGGACACAGGAACCACCTCAACTCTCCTGTGTCATTGCCAAGTAACTCTCTAATTCCAATGTTTTGAATACACATGCCCTAAAACTATACCTATACATGCAAAAGCATTCTAAGAAGAGCACTAATTAAATTCTATCTCTAAAGTTACAATGATACAAGTATTTATAGCTGAAAACTGAATACACCCAGAGAATTACCATATCTCAAACTGTACATAATACTGTAACCATAATACTGTACACTTTCTCCTGCTAGGCAATATATAACTTTCTACCATTGCGCTATGTTTTCTGTGCAATTTCCTATATTGTCCCCAATACGTCCTTGCTTCAGAGTTCAGACTCACAGAAAGGTAAAACAGCAGTTTCTGACACATTAAGGAGCAAATTAAAAAGCTTGTTTATTCAAGGATAAACACTGCCATTCCTTTCCATAACTTCCTTGTCTATCTTGGGATGAAATTTGGTCCATTGCCTAGCACTATTCAGTATCTTGCAGCCCAGCCTGGGCTTCAGCCAGAGAGCTAATGTTTAAAACCACCTAAGGGAACATCTCAGACTTGTTTGACGTTTCTACTAATAGAGAAATCATAAGCTGGGATAGATGATGTGGGGACCTAGATTAGTTCTTGTAGGAATTACTTTTCCTCTTCATGAGGGACCATTCGTTAGTTCGTGCTCAAAACTTTACCCTCCTGGACATTATCCCCTCTCAGGCTGTCTAGTATCACACCCATCGCTGAACACCTGTGCTCTAATGTAGCAACCCCTGCTCCTCCAAGCCCTTAGTGATGCTGAGGCAGCACTGAAATATTTACAGAAGAGAGACCCAGCACAGTGATTTATGCCAAAATAAATCCTTTCCTGTTGTAAGAAAGTTTGACAACTGATAGCACAAGTTAGGAGGAAATAAAGTACATTTCAGTTACCTTCGGAGTTTTTTGTACAGTTCTCCCTAATCTGATGAACTGTTGGAGGGTTTGTGCTCCGTCTACATTAATCCCAGGCTGCCTCCTATGGAAAATGCACTGAATTTTGCTTCCAAAACAAAGGCTTCTCAAAGGGGTCTTCCTTTTTTCCTGAGGAATCGGGCACTTGGGTCTCTAAAAATCTGGCCTATTCAGCATATCTCCATCAGACACCTGAAATGGATGTAAAAAGACACTTCAGAAGAGTTAAGCCAGCTGGAGTTTTAAAGAATATCATTTCTGAAAGGTAAAAAAATCACAGTAGACTGGGGATGTACATCACATGCTTGTGATATTTCTGTCCAGCTATGCTGCCAAAAGAATAACAAAACAACAAAAAAAATTACATGTATCAGTTTAATCAGATTGACCAATCGTCTCAGTTTTAAATAAACATTAAGCATGGGACAGCACATCTAATTTCCTTTAAAAATACTGATAAAAACAGATAGTCACTTGTCATCATCATCTGCTGGAAAGGAAGCTGGAAGAGTCATGGGAAAGCTTGTTCGATGCTTTTGTGAACATCAGATCTTGTTAGGTGCCTGAGGAAAGTGGCAAAGCTTAGCTTTTCTACAGGTTCTTCACCTCATCGGTTTTTCTGTTTTCACTAAGCTGTTCACATGATGTCTCTCAGTAGCCTGATACAAAAATGGTCTGGACTATGGGAGAACAGAAAAAAAGATGAGCAGGAAGGGCGCAGTCTCCACAGGGGAAGTGCAGCAGGAGGGAGCGCACACCTGGCTGCTTTCCTCAGTGGGGAGGATTCCTGGCGGACTCCCTCTCCTGAAGATTGCAGCATGGTCCACACGAGGACTGAGGTGGTTACTTGTTGCTGAGTTGAACTCCAAACCACAAGGAAAAGTGAGATCTTGTGAGCACACATGCCCCAGTGGGTGGCAGTTTCCTACCTCCCAGACCCAAGTGGTTAACCCTTCTCTGGGTGAACTTTCATCTGGCAGGAAGCTATTTCCCTACCAGTCCCCAAAACACATCTGATTATTTTGGGAACATGACAGTACCTCTGCATTTGATTAATTCAGGGGACAGTATGAAATTATTCACTTACCAGTTCTGACCAATTCTGGGTTTAAAATCAGAAAATAAGGTCGGCTGCCACACAGTGTTACATTTCACATCTAGAATGTGTGTTGCAGCAGTCCTTCAGTCTCAAAGCAATTATTTTGATCCCAAACCCAGTTGCTGTAAATATATCTAATTAATTAGAATGTTTTTCCTTTGCCTTTACAGAAAAACCTCAGTATTTCAGCAGAACAGTAACCACCAGAAGTAGGTCCTTGCTGCTGTTCCACTCAGTTGTCCTAATTTATAAGAAATGTTCTTCAGTTAAACCTCCATCTATTTCCCTCCCACACAAACTCAGTTTTATCTCAGATTTCTGACACTAAATCACTTCTATCAGAAAGGCTGCATCAGTTCCCTGAAGCCTTAGCTTAACGCTAAGAAAATTAAAACTACACATTCTGGGACATTCCTACACTGTTATTTTCCTTCAGTTTCTCCTCTTTGACCTTGGTCACAAAAGCAAGCTGCTGCTGTTTTCTCTCCTATTACATTCATTCCAACTGCTTTAGGGTTCATTTCTGGTTTTGCTGTTTTCTCTAATGAGCAGCACACAGCTTGCAAAAATATTACAAACGCTAAAATAAATTGAGCACACTTCCCAAAGTCCCTGGCTAGAATTCCCCTCCAGACGAGACAGCAAAAACACTGCAAGTTGATAAATATTAGCAGTGGACATCCTCACAAACTCGATCAAATACCTTCTTGCATTCCCAGGAAATTCTTCTCTCTTGGCAAACTGAAAAGTAAGACACTAGTAAGACTGTACTGCTTGAGTGAAGAAAAATCCAAATTATTGCAAGATTTCTGTAGTGTCACACAAAACTAAGTTTTGTTTAAAGTAGGTTAAAAAGGCTTCTTATATCATTGTGATTGGCCAGGTTTTGTATTATAATTGTACTCAAAATACAATTTGGTGGTAGAGAGAGGTTTCAAGTTAATGGCATGGCTTTTCTTTCAGCTGCGTAGTTACTTAAAACACATCTTGTCAGCAAATACCTGTGCTGGTAATCCACTCGGAGCGACCGGCAGCACAGGCAAAGAGGCCGTGAGCGCAAATACAAGCGGGTTTGCTGAAAAGGGAGCCCGGGGCAGCAGGCCAACCCTCCCGCCGCTTGTCCGCCAGCGGGGGGCTGCCGCAAAGGGGCAGAGGGAGGAGGCGGGAACACGGGCGCCGACGCCTTGCGGCAATCCCTGCCTGAAGCGTCTCCGGGCACTCACCTGCATCTGTCAAAATCCTAAACACTTGTTTTAAAAATAAATAAACAGACACTGCTTAGACAACTTTAAAGGAGCTGCCAAAGGGTGCCCCACGCCCCCGGCAGCCGGATGCTCTCAAAGCGGCAGCGGCGGCTCCAGTTGGCGGCGGGCGCCATCTAGCGGCGGGCGGGCACCGCCGAGGAAGCGCCC
>NW_010174898.1:5122-21402 GCF_000695765.1 Mesitornis unicolor
CGCTCTCCCTGCCCGCTCCCTCTCCCTGCCGAGGGCTCAGGAAGAGAACAGAAAAGATTTTCCGGTGCTCGCCGTTGGCTGGAGCAGCTTGACTGGCACTACCAGATGCTTGGGCAGCAACAATAAAACATTTATTTTCAATGCACTTTAAAGGCCAGGGTTTCCAGTTCCCACAATGCCTCCAATTAGCTGGAACCTCTTGGAGAAGGCTGCTTTGACCTTTCACATTCCCCATGTCTCCAGCAGTTGCAGAGGAAGTGCCTAAAATCCATCTGTGTGTCCATCCATGTACCCGCCAGCCTAGCAGGGCTGTGGCTCTCAGAAATCCCTCTGGAGAGGCCATTGGGAAACACCCAGGTGTCATTTGACTGAGACCACAGCATTAGCCACACTTCTCCAGTGGCGCTTTCCACAGGCCCTCTCTTTAAAAGTGGTCCACCAGCCTTCCTGCACAGCTCTGCAGCCCTCAGGTCTGAGCACCCCTCAGCGTGTAGTGCCAGCTCTGGGATTATAAAAGAGACCTTTAAGACATTAATTTGTGTGGTTTTGCACTGTATGAAGAAAAAGAATGAACTGCTGCAATTATTTCATGGAATTGCATATAGCCCAGCATCATCTGTGCTGCCAGTAACCTCCAGCCTCACCACAGCCATTGAGCTGAGTCTGCGAGGCCATGTTATCTGTTTCTCTGTGTGGCAGGTTAATTCTACAGTCCATTATTTTCATGGGCAATAAGTTTCACAAGGAAGCTCATTTCTTGGTAGCACACTGAAATATTTCTGCTCACTTGTGCCTTCACCTAAATGATATGGCTGTTGTGCGTCAAGTGCTGATAAACCCCCTGTCCTCATCCAGGGCTGTATCAGGGCTTATAAATGTTTCTGGCAAAGTTTTTGAAACACAATTGCAACCTCGTTGTTATGGTGTATTTTTAGAAGGCAAGGCTTCAACAGAAGCTATTTTACGACTCTGTTAAGGACTATACTCTGAATAACAAACTTGAGTAGTTGTGAACATTTTGCTGAAACAGTGTATATAACACTGTAGGGCTGGGGAGCAATTAGGTTGTATAAACCCAGTATTTCACTCCAGTGAAGGAGTGTAAAAATGAAGATGGTGTTAATGTTTTGGCAATCTCACCTTATACTGCAACCCATGTGTTAAGAGCATAATTTTTAAGGTGAGAACATGTGTCTGGCAAAACTATTTTTTCTTTGACTTATACAGGTAGAACTTCCATTATCTAGAGATTGATTATGATTTTACAGTTACTCTGTGCAGAGGCATTTAATTCACAGTTTAAATTTCAGTGGAATTATGAGACATTTAAATATTACGAGAGAAAGGAGAATTTTCCTAGGTTAAAACTCAGCTCAGTGTGTTGAAGACAAGAGCTGTCAAGACCTTACATTTGAAGTCCCCTATCTCTGCGTTATTTAATAACCCCATGTTTCCCAGGTCATTCATTAAAACGGGCTGGTTTGGATGCTTTGTTGCTGGGCAACTATGAGAAAGGTCAGCAAACTTTGTATGAATGATGATGTACTAAAGATCTCCAGCCACATATCCTTCATGTTCTTGAATGCAATCTAGTGTGGCTGAGTACAGCCTGATGTCCTATCTTGGGCATTTTTCAAGTGAAGCAAATGCCTATGATAATCACCTAAACCATTTGTCCAAACCACCAAAAAAAAAAAAGAGAGAGAGAGAGAGAAAAAGGTAAGGTTCATATAGGGTGATCAAAGTGATAATTAAGTAGCAGAAATACTAGTGGTGACATAATAACAGTACTCCTAAAGCAAATATAATTACTCTGTCTCTTGCAGTATTAACCAAAAATCGCAGAGCTGTGCAAACAGCAATCCAGCATGTGAATAGCAGGAGGAAAGAGCATTTCTTACAGAAACATGCAAACTGAAGAATGAAGTGATTTGTCTAATTGCTTTGTCCACCTCTCTAGTAGTACATGCTAATCCCTTTGTATTCTGTGTATTTTATTTCTAATTCTATACCATGCACAGTGTTATTCCATTTCAAAACTGAGCACTTAAAGGGATTAGTGTTTGTTGATTGCTTTCATGAGATAATATAGGCTTGTTCTCCTCTATGCTGTTTACCCATAATCTTTTATTTCCAAGGAGAAAATTCTGATTAGCCTTATGCTTTGAATAGCAGAATGATTTCCTAGAGTGTGACAGTTGTGTAATCATTCAAATAAGCCAGTAAACAAGCCAGGACAAATTTGTCCCCGGCATAACAATTCTGATTCAATTGAAATAAAACCAGTCATAAATTCAATCCACAATAACAGAGTAAAATGCCCTTGGGGGTTCAATGAGTGAAACTTCTCAGGCTGGAAATACCTGTTTTGGTTTATTAACCAGATTAATGCATCAGTCTTGCAGAATATGTCGTCTGTTAAAATACAGCAACATGGGTGGAGACCAATGAAACTGGTTTCCAAACAAGCTGAAATTGCTTTAGTGAATATAAAACAGAATTAACATTGTAGCTACTATAGGCATCTGGGCTTGGAAGTGAATTATGAAAGGTAGATTTCTAATAACTCTTTTTCAGAGATGAATGAAACCTTTAAGGCTTTTTAATTAAAATTGAAGAGATGCATGTGGCCTTTCAGGAAGACATGAAGAGGCTTGAAAAGCACTAAAGTCTGAAGAAGCAGTGATGATACAATTGCTGTTACTTGATAGTTTATATAACCACAAACTCATGGTCAGCATGGCTTTAATTTATTGCATGGTTAGAAGACAAAGAATGCACAACGTGCCCCAGAGTGCTCCTGCACCACAGTTGAAACGAAGACTTGGTGGACATACCTGGAATACTGCCCAGCATTATCTGCTTCATTCTCTGAAGAACTCTGAAAAATGTGAAAGGACATCCAAAAAAAGAAAGATTTGCAGCCCGGGAAGCTAATTGCAGAATAACCTCAAACTATTTAGTTTGTTGAAGAGAAAGCTCAGCTTTGGTTCTATGAAAGTATCTGTTTAGGAGAAGATTTCCAACAGTCAAAGCTGAAAGAAAAGGAAATTTCTTTAGCTGGAAGCCAAGTCAAATAAAACCAGAACAGAAATAAGGACACATTTTTCACAGTGAGCATAATTAACTTCTGGAATGATCCAGTCTGGGAGCAGGTGTTTTCTCCATCATTCTAAGTCTGTATGGGGCAGGTATAAGCTTTACACATTAACATTTGGAAAGAGACATACTGACACCTGCTGAAAAACATTACCGCAGCTGGTCCAAACCTTGAAAGTGCCAGCTTGCCCAGATGCAGTGAGAAAAGCTCGTGATTCAGTGGCAACTGCCTGCTGCTGCCCACCAACACTCGCACAAGTATGCTGTGTAGAAGCTCTTACAAATCTTCCCATGGTTGACACACCATCAGGAAGCTGAAAGGAGAAAGAAGGCAACAACTCTCTTAGATCTGACGATCCCAGTGCTCTGCCACAGGACCAAGCAGGTGGTTTAACAGCCAGCTTCAGCAGCCCATTTTGACTCCCTTTCTCCCATCACAGGGGTTCAACCTTCCAACCAGCACAACCCTAATGACAGCCACACAATGTGACTCTTCTTCAGGAACCAAACTTCATTTGCCTGCATGCCTTACCTGTTCCAGGAGTCAGTCTCTGACCAGTCTTCTCAGAGCCTCAGGACAGTGCTCAGAGAATAGGCACAGCTCCACAGCTGAGCAAGGTGCAGCTGTAAGAAGTGAGGCAACTGTGTTGTGTAAAATTTTCAAATTGAAATTTCAGTGCAAAGCAGATATTCAACAAGGAAACTTCAACAAAGCAGTTAACATTTGGTGAGACTATAAATATGATGAAGTATATGAGACCATATCAATAATAGTCTGTACTGCTTGTATACTCTACATAAAATAATCCCATTTATGTGGGAAGGGAGGCAATGACTTAAATTCTTGTTAACAAAAGGTTACGGTAGAATAAAGTGTTAGAAGCTTCCAAAAAAAAGCAGTGTATTTGTGATCATCCTGTGTAAATTCAATGACTGTTCACTTCTCCTGCCCTGTCCTTTTGATCCATAATAGATGTAATTTTTAAAGAGTTTATTTTTGAAACTTCAACTTTTAAGACCTTTTCATCATTTAGATATTGATAATAATTCCCTGTAGCTAAAATCTCAATGCCTGTAATAAAAAATGTTCTTCCATATTTCATACTGCCAGAAGTGTCCATTAGTAGGAGACATGAATCATATTGCTCATTTCATTTTTCTGAGGGGAAAAAAATGTTCTGATCTCATTTCTCATTATAATTATTATGTTTGCTGTTTTCTTAGGAAACTCTTCCTCAGAAAACAGACTGGATTAATTCCCCTTTTGGCACTCACAGGATGCACATACCAATGTCCCAAAATGGCAAAATAATTATGTCAGACAGTGGTGGACTTTTCAATCAATCTATTTATCTATTTATCCAACTTCAGCAAAGACTTTCATATATTTTATTCAGTGCTCTGAGTCACACTTGCTCAGTGCTATCATCAAATCATTAGAAGGGAGGCTGTCACCATGCAGAATGAACTGCCTGGCATAGATGCCAGTGGAGAATAGACTCGGTGGTCTTCAGTTGGGTCCTGTGTCTCAAAAACAAAACATCTTAGCACAGTGAGTGCCAGCCTGGAGGAGGTGCCACGAGTTGGTTTGATCAGAAGTCAAACCCAGCTCCCGTGTGAAGTCTACATCCACCTACAAGGTAGTGCAGCTTCACTACTTGGAAGTGCTCAGGGTAGTTTGCATGGGGCTTTGAGCAAGCTCGTCTAGTGAAAGATGTCCCGGCCCATGGAAGGGGGATGGACAAGATGATCTTCAAAGGTCCCTTCCAACTGAAACCATTCTGTGGTACTATGGCTTATTATGAGGAAAGGTCAGTTTTACTCTGCCTGGTTTCTGTATATGGTGTTATTTTATAATTCTGTGTACACTTTTACATACATTACAATTTTACCTCTTTGTGAAGATTCCTACTGTGATTTTAACTTTTCCTTGGCATAAGCTTCCAAACTGAACTCAGCATGTTAAAATACATATTTATTTTATATTATATTAAATATGTTCAACTTAAAATCAAAAGCCTAAATATTGCCAACAGAAGCAGCTAAAGACTCTCAAAAAGGCTCTGCAAATTCCAATCTGACTGAGGTCAGTGGCAGTGGCCTTGATCTGTGTCTGAATTAGTCCAGCTGCTGACTGCGTCCTTTGACTTCTGCCTCAGGCACACTGTGCTCTGTACAAGCTGCCTCTCTGCGCCTGTGCCCTCCACAGCCTCCCCACCCCGTGGGACCCTCTGTGATTAGAGCAGCCAGACATTTATGGGTGGTCACCTGGAGTCACTGACCAGTAGAGATATGAGGAGAGAAGGTCCCAGCCAGACCTCTGGAGGATCTTTGTGTGCTTGGGAGAAGGGCTGGAGGCTCGCTGCCATCGCATAACCCAGATGTGCCTTTCCTCATCCTGACTGTGCCAGAAGTGTGCCTCCCGATGTGAACAAGTTGGGTTTCACACCTCACTACAAAGGGAAGGTCTATTAAACACCCATTTTCATGTCTTACAAGATGTCTAATAAGCTTCCTTAGACAATTTTTTAAAATGGGTTTCCAAATTCCCAGCTAATATGCCTGAGACAGGGACCAATAGCTAAAATGTTGAGGCCTGCATGAGTCACTTCTGCTTAACACAAACTTTTGATACGTTGTCAATTGAAGCTTTAAAATCTGCAAGTTATTTCAGCTAGGTCATTGTGGAAATAAGTGCAATGAATTTCTTTGGAGGGCAGCTACTTCTGCTAATAAGGGAACATTTGCCTGGGTTTTCTTTTTCTGAACGTACAAAATTTCCCAGGCTGGGCAAGTTGAGCTCAGATGAGCCAATCCAAGGACAGTCTTAGTCCATTAGGAACACCAGCATAAAAATATGCTACTGAAATGAACTCAGAAAAGTCTTGTCTTTCTGGAGAATATCAGTATTTCATAAAGTGCTTTTAAATCCAGTGTGCATTTAGGACAGCTTTTTAGTTTCTTGGAAACAAAAACCATTGCATTCTGCTGAAAAGCACGTAAGTAAGTAAAGAAATAAAAATTATTTCATAATTAAATCATCCTTTCTTTGCAGTGCTAGGTTATCCTGCTGTTATCAGGTTAAGACTGTTTTTTAATCAGATGGAGGGATTAAAACCTGCATACGCCAGTGAAACACTAAACAGCCAGAGGGAGAAAAGCCAATTTGATAGGACAGATGGGCTGGGAGATGGTGACATGCCATGCCTTACTGTGGCTGGGAAGAAGAGTGGCAACTTTGTCATGAAAATGGATTGGCAGAAATATATCAGCACTTTGACAGCCCACAGGATTTGCTCTTCTTGCCTCCAGCTTTCCAGGACATGGGTTTTCCAGGAGGTTTTGTGTGAGGGTGAAAGCAGGTGACACAGATTATGAACTTCATGATGAACTGTCACAGCTTGGAATAGTTATGATATATTCTGTCTAGAGAGTGCTCCCAATCATGGCCATATGCGTTAGCGACTGCTGCACCAACTTAACAAATGCCTTCCCCCACTCTTAACAATTTAAAGCACTGCTGTGATAAGCAGATACTTAAATGTACTTGCTAAAACTGCTGCCTCCATTCAGTTCCCACATCAGAGTGATGTCCAGTGATACCCTTTCTTTTCTGCATTGTCTGTGGTGCTTGGTGCAGTTCTGTGCCCCTGAAAAAGCAACAGCAGCTGTGCAAGTGGCATATGTATTCAAAGAAGCTGCTACGGGCAGTTTCTGAATCACAGAGGATCAATATTAATTACAGTTCAGCACTTTGACACTGTACTGGGAGAAAAAAAAAAGCTAAATATAGCTTTGTTTCCCCTGTTTATGTGCTTTCTCCTTCTCAGTCTTTTCATTCTGTTTTTCTTCTTTAAACTCCAGTTGTATACATGGGGCTCACTGAGAGGTATCACAAACCACGGTAAAAAGAAAAATTGACTTTATGTGGCTTTTGGAAGTCTTTGATCCTCGACAAATCTGAGCAGGTTCTGACCTCCGCACATCCCTGGAGCAGGGCAAAGACACCACTGCTTCATTGTCAGCTTCCTACTATCTGAACTGTCCCATTTATCCATCGTGCTCTTCAGTCCCTTTTCCCTCTGCCCAGCTTCTTTTTCATGCATCCTCTGTCTCTTATTCAAGATGATTTTTATTATACACACATGGTGATTCACTGCAAATTGTGGAAATCTGATGTTTAGCACTTTCACCAATTTCTCTGAGGTTTCTCATGCATTCAGTCTAAAGAGCAGCTTTCAGAATCATAAAGAAATGCTTTGGATGTTAACTTTTGGGTTTTCTAATTTCTTCTGAACTTTTCTTCATACATAGTTCCTTCATCCTGTACATCTACAATCTAATCTTTAAAAATAGCTTCTTTTTGAGCTCTCAGGCTCTTTAATGAGGTAGGCTGCATTTTAAGTTAGCACTTTTCACCTTCTAGTTTCCAAATAGTAATTTAACACAGCAGTCACTGCTTCCTTACACAGTATTGCCAGAAATCATTTAATGACTCTTGCACGATAAGTCATTTTCTTTAAAACTGTTACTCATACTCTGTTTTCTTGGTCTTCATCTCTCTCCTTGCTGATCTGTTCCTTATTTCTTCCTCTGAGTTGTTATTTAATCCTCATTTGCACTGTGTCCAGCTGTTGGCTCCTTTTCCCCCAGCTATTTCATTTCTGCTGGAGAAAGCTATTTCTGCTGTAGCTATCCCTGAAAGTAGCCCTCCTCCTACATTAAAAGCAGCAGTCTCTTTTAATGGCTTAATTAAACTGGAACATTTCTGCCAGCAGCACTTACTGTTTCTGCAAGGGGACATCTTGCATCCCATGAAAGTGATTACTTGCTAGTAAAGCTTAATTAAAAAAAGAGAAAACAAAACCTCAGATCTGACTCTCCTCCCTACTTCAGCAACATAGATTTCAATTGAATTATTCTCAGTTTGTGTGAGGAAGAGAAGAAGATATGGTGCTCGATGTGCCAGTAGAGCCTGCACACAAATCCGGGACTCATTTGGACATTGGCTACAGTGTGAGGAAACAAAGGAAGTTGTGGGCTGCAGCTCTAGAACTGATTACTAGTCTGTCATTCCCCTCTCCCCATGACCTGGTATAACTGAGTGGCTGCCACTGCCATCACTATCTGCCTCCCACATACATGGGAGAGCCGTAGGTCTCATTCTGTGTCTCACAGCAAAATTGGTTTCTAGAATGTTACTTCATGTGCTTATGGTTCTTCATGTAAGCATATCAATATCTGCATGAATGCCATCACAACTTGAGATCAGTTAAAGTCTAAAGCCTGTACATGATTAAGAACCGTAGCACTTGAAAAGAACAAAGGTATCTTTTGAATTAGGGCCAGAGGCCAGAAATACATTATGTATTACAACCTAGCAAGGTGCAAGTTGAATGAGTAGATCTTTGGATATCACCCCTCTGAAGTTTTATGAAAGTATCAGGCAAGCTGACACTTGAGGTATAGAAATGCAAGGCCTTTAAAAATATGTAGAACTGGAGAGCTTTTTCCAAATTATTCTAACTCTTCTTTTTCATACTACATTTTAACTGCATAGTTGTTTATTCAGTCTTTCTGCTTTTACTATGAAACATGGTGTGTTTTGAATTTGTGTATGGAAAAGCATACATCTACAAGGGCTATGTAAAATGCAAATTGCAGTGTTTAATACCAATTGTTCAAGGAACAAACTTAAACTCAAGTTAAATTTAAGGCTACATCTTTAATTTCTCATCTTTCTTAAAACTGAGTTCATTCTCCTTCACTCTGCTAAAAATAACTGATGACATGGCAAGTCTCCATATTTTGTGATTTGTGTTTCAGACTATTCTCCAGATAGCAACCTTGGCCTGGCTGTGAGCCAAACAAGCCTCTTTGTGTTTCCTTTCTTTCATTCAGCCTTTTAAAAATGCTTTGCTTTTAAGTTTTTACCCTAGAGCTGTAAAAAGGCAACTTGATACAATACAGGTCTCAGGATATGATGTGATTCATAGGAGATATACCAAATTTTAAAAGCACTGTTCAGTCTGGAGCTTTGACAGCTTCAATTAAAAACTGTGTTTGAGCCCAGGTAAATGGATCATCCTCAAAGATGACTGAGCTTTAAAGCTGGAGAAGCAACTTTTTTAAGAGCACATGCCAAACTGTATTTTCTTTCTCAATTTGGAGGTTAAGAGTAGACGCTCAGTGGGAGCTGAGGGGTGCTGCCTCTTGGCGAGGCAAGACAATACCAATCAACCAATTGGCAGTACTTTGCCTCTGAAGGGCAAGCACTGCCTGTGTCCTCTCAGTTCAGTGGATTCCACTAAATTCAAAAGAAACTAGAAACTTTTGCCTTCCAGAGATGAATTTTCAAACTGCATTATGGGCCATTCAAATTGTGCTCCTGTATAACAAGTTGTTGACCATTGGCCTTTGATATTATCAAAGGTAAGTGAATTTGCACTGCTTAAGTAAGAGGAAATTTTCAGTCCTTAATCAATAAGAAAGAATTTAATATTAACTCTTGATTTCAAATGCCTAACTCTGTGAAAGTCAAGAACTTATGAAGCTGAAAGTGTATCTCTTTTTTCAATTATGTCAGCAGACCTAATAGAGTTTAGTTCTGTTCCTCAAGAAACCTAATATAGGCCGATTCCTCTCCCCACAAACCTCAACACTTGCACCATTAAAGCATCACAGCTGCTGTAGTATTATTGCTTCGGCCCCATGGCGAACAGAGAACATGGACAGAAGCAGCAATGGTGCAGAGAAGAGTTACACAGGTATATGTAATATCCAAATACAGTCTAATTGTAATGGTGAATTGTCTTTGCCTGGGGCTGTGGTGATATCCAGCAATGCTTGTAAACTTATTTCACCTGCTCTTCAAATTCATCGGGTTTCTGTAGGAACGCTCGCTGGTTTTGTTTCATTGATCTAAAGCAGCTCAACTTTTAGGGAAGGAAAGAATCACAGTAATGGAGACTTTATCCTTTTTTTGGTTCTGATGTATACGCTGTATGTCCCTTTCACCCCTAGCAGCAGTGAAAACAAAGTCAAGCTTGTGCAGATACCAGTTCAGCGCTGGGCAACAGGCTGAATCCTAGGTCTATCCTCTCTCTGGCCTCCAGCAATAGACTTGTAACTGATCTTTACTGGGGAGTGGAGCAAGAAAGGGAAAACAAGACAAGCTGCTGGAAGGATGCTCATCATCTATTCTCCAGAGCTGCTTCTTGGGCATGGATTACCCTTGTTACAATGCTTGCACCACACACTCTTCTCAGAAAGCCATGGCCAAGGTGCAGCATAGTTGTGATGAACTTTGCCAGTGACGCAGTGCAGCTCAGAAGGTGTGAGGGCTCAGCGTGGATTGTGGCTGCACCTGCCATGTTGAAGTGAAAAATGCCTCAAGGTAAGCGCTGCAAGGGAATTCTTTGTCTTCTGAGATCTTGTACTGTATGTCTGAGTAACTGCTCGTGTTGCCCATGCAGACTTCCTAGGTTTCTCATGCTGAGTGAATGCCTGTTCCAAAAAGCAAGATTGCTATTAAATACTTAAATTTTATGCACTGCTTGAAGTCCCAAATTGTTATTCAAGGACAGCAAGTATATTTCCAGCAATAAAAACAACTCAGTGGGAAGTTTAACTATTTTATCCTTGCCTTTGCTGCCTCACAAATGAGACAAGGTTTCTTCTTTTCAATACACTGCTCTAATTCAGCACGCCTGCAAACTTTTTGATAAAGTGTCTGTTTTTTAAATGCTATGCGGATCTCAGTGCATCAGGAGTTTACATTGACAGAAGCATTAAAACATAAATCATAATGTGGTGCTTTTTAAAGACATAAAGGAAACACAGTTTTGAACATCTACTTGGTGATAAAAGCCCAAAGTAATAAATTAGGGCTACAGAAGACATTAGTTAAAATAGACCTTATCTTGGCTAAGATATGCCAGGAACAACTTGAAAAAATGCATATAAAGAGCAGTACGAAGAGCAAAGGCTTGACTCTTGCTTGCAACTAACTGCCTTGTAGTCCTGGTGCATGTTCTGTCTTGAAACTACAGCACCATAGCTACTACTGGTGAACTGCAGTGTGCAGAATGACACAAGTATCAGTTCTTGTCTGAAAGCCACAACCTGAGTGATTATACAAATGCGGTGATAGGTAGATGTTTTCACCAGTCCAGTCGCACCAGAAGTTTCCTACTAGCTTTGATCTTGCACTCTCTGCCTTTCTCACAGTTTCATCAAGATGTACAGCCATAGCATGTGACATAGGTTAAAGATGATTTATAAGCAGGTTGAACTCATGCAATATTTTATCAATTATTTATATACTTCAGGATGCACGTCTTAAAAAATTAAGCAAATTTAAAGCATATGAAAAGTCAACATTGGTGACACCATCCAATGAGAGTCTCGAACCTTACTTATGCTAATCAGGCTTCATACCACTTCAGCAGTTATTTCATGGTAGAATTTCTGCAACAACTGGTTTCTCAGCTGATGACCACGATCTTGCTCACTTCAGCCAGTCATATGTGGGGCATCCTATCAAGACACACCCAGTGACTTGCTACAGAATCCATCTCTTCATGCAGTTCTGCTTCTCAAAGTTGCAGCACCTAGTTGCCCTGGCCCTCCAAATAGCCACTGCCTACTACATTTTGTCTACCAAGTAATTGTGATGGGTGAGTGAGAGGAATTAACTGTCTGGTCTGCTTCAGTGGTTATCAGCCTTGTTCTAGATGAAGTTTGTGTGACAAACACCAGAGGTGTTCTGTCCCTGTCTGAGCCAGGCCTTTTTTGCTGCCTCCCTGTGCCCAGCCATCTCCTCCAGCAGTACCAGGACTGCCACTGCTGGCTCAGTGCTCACTCCTTACTCGTGCTTGTTCTGCTTCCCCCTGCTCACTCTGAGCCTGCTTCCCACAGAACAGGCACTGAAGCCAGGCTAGTGAGCTTACCTGAACCTGCCTAATCCAGTTCAGAGCCTCTCAGTCATTTCAGTGCTCTCTCTCCCCATGCTCCAAGTATCTGAGGCACGCTGCAAAAGCCATCCAGTCACCCTCAAGCTCTCCCTTGAGCCACAGCACTATCCTCACACCTCTCCAGTGAGATCTTCCTTACTTGCTGCATCCTCTTGCAGGTTCAGCAACACAGTATGCACATGTTATGTACATTTAGGTGTTACAGTGATGATGAGAGCTTCTTCTTACCACAGAAACAAGGAAATCAAAGGAAAAAATAAACAAAACAAAACATGAACACTCAGCCTTGGAACAAACTAAAGTTTCCTGACTCAGATGTGTAGCTTGACACAATTGCTTTACTCAAAAGCTTGTGAAATGTGAATACCAAAACATTTTGTTTAATAAATCATAACATACTGTACCATAATATTAGTCTTGGCTGTGCATGTGTCAGGGGAGTTCCTATCACCATGAATCATTTGTTATGCTTTGTTTAAAGACTTTTAGTGGGCGGCTCAGAGTGAGAGACGTGTTCTTGTTAACTCGGGAAAATTCTCATTTCGATGATTTAGGCTTCAGAAGGGAAAGTCCCTGAAGCTGGTTTGGAAGTTGGATTCCATGCCTTGATGCACCCCCACCTCCCATGAGATCTTTCCTTGCTTGAAAATTTCCTGTATATTGAAAGCCAGTGCAAAGCTAGATGGATTGTTGTAATAACAGTGAACTATGCTTGGACTGGGGTTTATCTTCTCGCCCATTCATACGATGTACGCCAAGGTTACTGAGAAATCAGACTTTGACAATGGAGAGGCATTTCTGTCCACAGATTCCTATGGCCTCTTCTGCCATACATCAAGAAAAAATAAACTAAATAAAATCTAGAGACCAAAACCAGCAAGTCAAAGCAGCCAATAAATAAAGGAAAGAAGTACTCTAGGTCAAGGGAGATGAACTGACCTGTCTCCCCCGACAGACTATTCAGCTGCCAGAATGACTGCTGTAGCAAAGCTTATGCATGACCCAGTTGCTTTTTGTTCTGAAAACATTTCCTGCTACAACAGACTGTTTGGCCCTGGAACCTCTGTTTTCCTGTGTTTTTCACTGTCAGAAAGTGTGTGGATTTGCATTACTTCTATCAACACAGCAGCAGTCAGCAATATTTTAAATATCATCAAGGCACAGGGAGTCAATGGCATCAGTTCTGACTGACTAGAAAATTGATTATTTTTGTTAGCATCTTTTGCCAAGTACATTTCCTTGAAAAATATTACCCATTCCTGTACTCATGTGTCTGCTCAGCACAACTCTGTGAATACCTGGACTGCTTCTAAACAAGCCACAGTAGCACGGAGTTCCACATCTGATAACTAGTCCCACCTTTTCTGTAATGTTGACTCATCTACCCTTACTCCGTACACAGTGTGCAGCACAGATATGGCCCTCAGGATAAATTCACACAGCAAACTGGAGGTGTGATTGTACCATGGGTTGGTAACAACAGCTGTGATGCTTCATCACAGTCCTGAGCACATGCTAGCAATCAAAGCAGGTACAACCAGATATAACAAGGCAATAAAAACTGAGTTTTACACTCTGAACTGTTTGGTCCCTCCCTACAAACCTATCTTATTCTTCCTTTCCGTGACAGCAGGGACTTGCACCTTCCCACACTGTGAGGAACTGAAGCCAGGTTGCATCACTGTGCAGGAACCGGGAAATGACAACATCAGAAGGACATATGCAGCATGGGGTGAAGGTTGTACCCCTTTACATAGCATAAGGTAGGGGAGCTGATACAGAAGTGCGGTTCATTTCTCACCTTTACCTGCTCACAGTAGTGGGGTGTCTGCTGTTGCACTGCAAGAAAATAAGGTCTCTTTAGGTCTGTTTTCTGGATTTTGGCCTGTGCAGATGCTCTCACCCCCATAGTTAACATGTTCTTAGCAATCCACTGCATCCACAGACGCTCCTTTGATGTTCTACTGTTACTGTCACCCAGACTAAAATTTCTGCATTTCCCTTCACTAGATATGCAACCTTTTAGATATTCAAATTTGACACTCATTACCATGCAAGCTGATCATTTAGCATTTTTAGGGGTTTTATCCTCATAAAAAGCCTTGGGGAAATGTAAAAAATATTATTGTTATATGAGAAGAGGAGGAAAAGAAATACGGAAGGTCAGATCCAGGAGGTCAGGTTTTGTGTCCACCTCAGTTCGTAGACAGCAATTAGATGCAGAAATCTAATACCATGAGCTTTAAAACTCTGGCTTGTACTCCTAGTGCCTAAATCCATAGTTATCAGGGCTTTAATAGTGAAGGTCCCTTGCCTACAATTCTACTTTTGCAAATAAATGGAACTAACTCAATCTTTTCAGGCCTGGCAGCTGTCAAGCTTGAGCTGTCTAGGATCAAAAAAAAAAGGCTTTCCTGAAGTGTATCCATTGAGCTCCTTCTCTGGAGGATGTGCTTCAGATGGTTATGGTACTTAGGAAATGAGCGGCTGGATTCTGTGCTTCCCTCTGCTTCCACTGAGACCTTAAGGACTTGTGCTGTACAGGTGCAGCAGTGCTCTTACTGCCTTTGTTTGAAGCAGCTCCATTTTGCAAACAAGAATCAAGTATTCACTAAGAAAAAGAGAAAAAATTATTTTACATTAAAAAAATTGTCTTTGATTACTTGATTAAAGCAACAGCTGGAATCCAGGCATGCTACACAACTGAGAAGCAGCTTATTGCCCTCCAGCTTGTTTGGTCTTTAAATTCTGTCAGTACAAAAGACTACACATTCTGTAGGAAGAATAGTTTCCCCTTCCCATCTCATCTTGATCCATTTGTACTTCCCTTCCTCCTCCTCCATACCTTGGAACCTGTTTGACTGGGACAGCCTTAGGCAGTGAGCAGAAATCCAGGATTCAAGACAGTAAGTTTGAAGGAAGAATTGAAATCATAGTTCTTGCTCCTAGATGAGTTCTCCAAACACTGAAGTCCTGTATAGAAAAGTGTCTGTTTCTCCTAGTGTTAGAAGAAAGGAGTTACTCTTTCTCTAAAACTTGCTAGATGCTTAATCCCTGTGCAACTTTGGTACCTAGCTCTTTGTAGTATATTCTTCTTGCAAGGATGAGCATGTTTAGGCATTAGGCAAAAAGCAAGCCTTTTTAAGTATTTGGACCAGACAAACTAAATGATTTGTATAAAAACCCATAGGATGTCTGTGCGAGCACAGGAACTGAACCCACATTTCTTAAGATCTGGGCAATTGCTGACATGTGTGAACACCCTTCCTCTTTCTGGCTGATAATGGATGTGTCTGCGTGCTGCGTGAATCGCCTGGGGCAATGTGCAGCTTCTGGATAAGAAGAGCAAAAGAGCCAGGATTGTTGTTGAAGTTGTGCTGAAGGCTGTCTGCTTACCTATAGTCATAACTGAGGCTATAATAATTGCCTCCTCCTTATGGTTAAGAGTGGCACAGCTGCTGTTTTAACAGATCACCAAGCACTCACAGCAGAATGGAGGATTTTACTTCCTGAAGCCACCTGTCCCATACTTTACCGTGATACCTGCCAAAAAGAGAAACAGCAGTGCTCTTGCTTGCTCCGGTTTTGTCCAAGATTTATTTATAATAGAAATCTATTTCTATTTCATAAAGACCTATTTATCTTTAATTTTCTTTCCTACTTTGAAGGGGTAAAAAAGAGAGGAAAAGGGAAAACAATAACCTATCATTTGACTACAATCACTAGTTACTGTTTCTGAGAATCTAGCAGCCCCTGTGTAAAGGCTTTAAAATCATGGAAAGCCATTCCCTGTGTGTCTTTGCATTACTTCAGAGAATTCACCATAATAACTTCTGATCACAGTACTTCTTGATTGCAGGATTGCAACTTACTCCTGTAACCAGAGAGTGCAAAAATACAGGTTTATGGTTGGATGGACCAGGAAAGCTGCACCTGCAGGGAGAAGCATGGGGCATGTGATTGCTTTCCGGAACAGCAGAGCTATTAGTTTTGTGGCAAAGGCCTAGAGCTGGAAAAATTGTGTTCATTGTGTTGGGGGAATTGTTTGATTGACTGCTGAAGCTTGCCATATGTGTGAAACATTTGTCAGCTTTCCTCTCTATAATTACAGTTATTTCATTAAATAAAGAGGGAAAGCTACAACATTTACTGTCTAATCATCCTCATCTACTACCTCGGGTAGTGAGGTGGACTACGAACTGGCTG
>NW_010174899.1:0-287 GCF_000695765.1 Mesitornis unicolor
CACAACCAAAAACCCCCTCACAGAAAACCCATTACACTGATCTCAAATATAACTCAGTTATAATCTGTAGAAAACACAAGATCTTTGAGAAGACTTTGCTATCACCATACATAATGAATAAATTTTTAATTTCGCTTTGCATACCAGTCCATTTCTATCTGGAGAGTGTTTCTTAGGACAAACAAGTTTGTTTCTTGGAAGGAAAACAGAGGGAAATAAAGAGTGAATGCAGGATTTCCTGTACTTTCTGCTCATGTGTTTAACCAGTATTTTATCTGATGATACAG
>NW_010174899.1:328-17739 GCF_000695765.1 Mesitornis unicolor
GAAAATGTAGCTCAGAAGGCAGTGCTTGTAGCATGTGGCACTGAAAAGGGGAGGGAGAAATAGTTCTTTTCAGTGGCTGTGATTGAGTAAATGTTATTTTACTTTCCTCTTGCAGTATAGAATGTAGTACACAGGAATGTAGAAATGGGAATGTAGAAATGTCGTCTGGGAGCAAGAGAGGAGGTATGACTTCATTATTTGAGGTGCTGGCAGAGAGGATCTTCCAAGAGAGGACAGCTAGAAATATGTGGAGTTTTCATGGTTCAGAAGACAAAAAATATCTTCTTTTTGTCATGTGCTTTTGCAAAATGCAGGACACATTTGAACAAGAAGACAGTGAGTCACTCAGTTATGTTCATTGTGGAAAGGGAAGAGAAGAGCAAGTTGCTGCTATCCACAGCACAAATGAAAACTTGGCTTTTAAGTAAGCAGATGCATCATTGTCCTTCAGTCACGCAACCACAGAAATGCATTTCTCAGATGTTTTCAGAATAACTTTAAGATGCTGGAAGGAGACACAACTCTTTCCTGAACTAGTGTGTGAATATTGTGGTTTCTGATCTAGATTCAAGACTGAAATCCTCCCTATAAAGTAGTTTAAGCTAATAAATAGCAGGTGAGCAAAAATGATGCAGCCATACAATATCCATGTCTTACTGTTTCTGCTTAACTTGTAGCTGCCATAACCCATAAGAGTTGCTGCTGCATCTCACTAATGCTTATGCTGAACTTGCTTGAATCAGATTTTTAGCAAGTGTAAAGGCTAGGAATCATTTTTGGGTTTGTGAAAGAGGAGAAAGTATTATTCTTCAAACAGGCTGCCCAGAAACAGCAAATATGCTTGATTTAGACAAAAATCCTCTGACTTCATATCCTTCGTCCTGTATTACCACAGAAAGACTTTATTCCAGAAAAGCTCTTGAAATGCCTACCTAGTCTCTTAATATCTTTCTGAGTGAGAAAGCTCAACCACTAGAGTCTCACAAGAGTCTATGTGTCAGTGGTCATATCCTCAGCTGTGCAAAGTGGCACAGATACATCAAAACCTGCAGTTTATGTGAACTGCAGTCAGGCCCTCTCTCTATGCCCTGTCAATGCAATGCTTGTTCTCAGGTCTAGCATTCAGATAAAATCCTCTCACTACTGTCTAGGATTAATTACAAAGGGTTATTTTTTAGTCATTACTTTTTTTCATATTGCATGGTTTGTGGTTTTTAACTCCATGCAGTTGGATTTATATACAGAACAGAGGAACAATAAATACTCCACACTATGTATTAAAGGGCTGATTGTGGTGGGATGGCAAGAGAAGGTTGAATGGACGATATTTGGGGTCTCTTTACCAGGTACTCATTTTTACAGACATTGCAGTATATTTAATACTCCATCACAAGGTCCCACAGAGCAAGCTATTGTAATAGACCCAAGGGCAAAAGGTTAATTCATTAATATAGCATTGGCTACATAGGAAATGTCAATGGATTAAGTAGGAGTTTAATCCTTTTTTTCTCAGCTCCAAGGTTTATTTGAGAGGGCACCTTTCTTTCAGCCACTGTTTTTATTTTTTTTTTTCACTGATGTGCTCAAAGGCCTTTGAATACTGGAGGCATAAACATTGCATTGTGTTATGCAGTCTAGTTGGAAATTTTTAATTCATTGGTCCTGCATTGCACAAGCTTGGTGGAATTTGAGGCATTTTGAAGTAAAAGAATACAATCTTAAGAAGTATATTACTTCTAACCCAATGGCATTATGTTGCTCAAAGTGGGCTTTTACATAGCTTTTAATATCCTAGTACCTGAATATCTTCCAGTCTTCTTATCTGTATTTTTCTCCATTTTGCTACAGGAAGCTGAGTGACAGGTTATATTAAATGCTGTGCCTATGGTCATGCAGGATGTTAATGCTGAAACAGGAACTGAATTAAATTCTTGTTGCTGCCCAGTAGCCCAAAGGCTCTTCATCTGTGGGTCATGCAACTGTGCTGATGGGGCCAGCGCTCGTCACTTCTGAAACTGGGCACAAGTGGTCTGAGACTGGCCCATGGCTCTGAACACAGCAGCAACAAATGGCATCTGCTGGAGGGCTGGGAAAGATCAGTGGGAGGCTCTGAGACTGTGGCCATTTTTCCCTTTTTGTGGTTTCTCTTGTCATAATTTTCATGTTTTTTAAACTAGAAACTCATTGGTGTTAACTTCACTCTCCTTCTCTTCCTGATTGTGAAACAGAAAGGAAGGGGAAAAAATATCAGCTGTAAGGAGGAAAAAAGAGAAGGAAGGCATTTGTGGTAAAATTAAAATTAAAAGTGAAGTTTTGTAAAACCCTCTTTGCTTACTTCCTCTTTTTTTTTTCAACTTTTCTTTACCTTCTGCTCAAATAACACTTCATGCAACTAGTGGCATGCTAGGACCAATTTGGAAGTGTTTACTGAGGCAAGATATAGGGTTTAACAGAATAAAAGCAACACAGGAACTCAAGTTAACCATTAACATAAAACCACAAATATATGGGAATATCTGGATTGTTAAAGGAGAGTTGTTTTCATACCAGATACGCACAGAGGAAGCAGGTTATTTGATGCATTTTTGTTTTAAAGGCTACAGTAGCTTCAGCCTGAAATACATGCATTTATTGGAAATGGCCACAGAATTAAGATAGGCAATGCATAGTTTGTTTGCAGTGCCCATACCAGGGCTGTATCAAGATCAAAATATATGAAACATAAAAGAGGGATTTAAGTAAAAGTCTTCTCAATATTCTTATTGAAACCAAGTACTTAATTTGAACTTTTCATAACAGGTATTTGATGGTCCTAGCAATGAAGCACCACTTCTTGGAAAACTCTGTGGGAGACAGCACCCTCCTCCTATCACATCCACCAAAAATGTGATGTATGTCCGACTGCACTCTGATACAACCATCCAGAACAGGGGCTTCAGCGCTCGCTTTACTGAAGGTAATTTTGTATTTGACATTAATGCATATTTGTCTAATCACCAGTTTATTAGTATTAGACACAATATTTTAGCACAGATGATAACAGGAAGTGTTTCTATACATGCAGCATACTAGTGTGTATCTTTAACTGGAGTGATTTTTTTCCACATTATAGATTAAATAATTTAAAATCTAAGCATTATCTTAGATTCTTTGATTGGGGGAAAATTTACTTTTTATAGCAAGACATCTAGCACACATCAGCTGCTTCTTATTCCTCCTCCCTTGAGGGTTAGCTACCCACAACTATTCTGAGAAAAATGTGCAACCAGCAGTTTCCACAGACCTAGTGACAAAATAACATTTTATATGTCTATCCATGTGCATGAATCTGAAAGCTGTAAAAGAATTCTGTGTGGTGCTGTTGATGAAGTCCATATTCAGGCCTACAAACCCTGCCAAACATCAACTATCCAATTTGTGAAGGACTAATTGGTATTTTACATGA
Source organism: Mesitornis unicolor (assembly GCF_000695765.1). Classification (NCBI taxonomy): domain Eukaryota; kingdom Metazoa; phylum Chordata; class Aves; order Mesitornithiformes; family Mesitornithidae; genus Mesitornis; species Mesitornis unicolor. Next base: position 3,774 of record NW_010174899.1, read on the forward strand.
TTTCCCTTTTAACGAATAAGGACCCCAAACATTTCGTGAAATTTCATACTATTTGACAATTTATTATTTTCTTTCATTTTTTCACAATTGCTTGGGAAACATTTTTCCCCAAGATATACCCATTTAGTTTTCGCAGAGAAAATACCTTTGACTAATTTTCTTCTTAGGATTCCTTTCACTATAAATTGAAACTTTTCCCAGAAATTTTTTTAACTTTGAAAATATTGATAAAAATTATAAAGAAAAAGAAGAATTTCCATCAGGAAATATCTCAGGAGCCCCAGTTATTGAGGCTAATGAGAGCCTAATATGTTAAACACTCTCAAAACACATTTACTGGATTAGGCCCTTCACAAAACAGGCCTGGTGTGCAGGTACTCCCCACCTAGGATGTAGGCAACCCAGCTTCCCTCTTCCTGAGAAAATCCTGTAAGTCCCATCTCCTGCTGGATGTTTTAGGCAGCACAACACCATAAATCAATCTGTGTTTGGTACCTAGCTCCCCACCCTGCTGTTTAAAGCAATTGTGTGTTAAACTGGGATCTGGGGGATTTATGGTGAGTCAGTACACTTAGAAATGAGGCGTGGCAGCATTCAGCACTCTCAGCCAATGTTACGTGGTCAGTCAAGCTGTTGCAGATGTGCAACATTTCGCACAATTGCAGTTTTGTTGCTGCACCTCATAACAGGGTCATGCCAATGCAATGTGATGCCATCCTTGGGTGTTGGGAGGTTCTGGAGAGTTATGATATTTTCCTTTTGAATTGCCAACACAGGCAAATGATCAGAGAAATGGATGTATGATTGCACTACCCAGAAACCAAGTTATTTTGGCTCCAAGATTGCTCTTCTGGGCTATGAGGAGCTGATAAAGATGAGGTCTGTTCCCAAGTCACTCCAGCTTCTCTCAGGTGGTCAGCCAGATGCAGCATGTCCTGTGGATTCAGGTCAAGAAAGTACAGCCAGTGCTAGGAACTAGTCCTTAAGTCTCTTCTGATAAATTAGTGTTGGGAAATTAATTATGATCTTACGTAGAATCATAGAATACCAGGTTGAAAGGGACCACAAGGATCATCTAGTCCAACCTTTCAAGGTAAAAGCATAGTTTAAATGAGATGAGTCAGCACCATGTCAAGCTGACTCTTAAACTGACCAGTGTAAAGGAACACATTTTATGCATTAGTTTTTCACTACAGAATCCAAGAGACATGTTTTGTATATATACATATCTGTTTATGCATGTGTGTATGTGTTTTTTTCTAAAGCATGCGGCAGCTTCATAGAGTCAGATTCAGTTGGGGCAGCAATTTCCTCTCCTCTGTATCCTGCCAAGTACCCAAACAATCAGAACTGCAGCTGGATTATTCAGGCTCAGGAACCATGTAAGTAAAAACATCTTTTATCGTTAGCTGGGATGACTAACATCCTCATCTTCTTTTCTGAAATAACAATACAAAACTCCTCCTTTATTTCACTAGGAAGTTCTGCATCCTGGTAGTTGGAGAGTGTGGCTCTCCTAATCGGTCCTAAGTCAGATTTCACTGTAAAAGATGAGGATAAATATAAGGAAATGAGGAAAATAATGAGGAAAACAGTTTACAACTTTGTCATCTTAGCTGATTTACTGTGACTCAAGTGTTGCAATTATAAACGAGGTGTTGAATACTATGTGAAGTTGGATTCATCCTTGAGAAAATCTAAGGGCTTACGTAATTTAAGCATTTGTATTTAGCCAAACTTACTATGGTCTGGATTTTTGAAACTAGAGTTGTGTTAGATTGAATCTATACTGTTAACATAAAAAAAATGAAATAATCAGAAAAGGTACAGAGGAATTTCTATTTTAAATACAAATTTAAAAAATATAAATAAACTGGTTATACATGCATAGACACACTCTCAGATGTTCCTGTCTAATTTTACATAGATTTATAATTGATCATAAAATACCAAATATTTTCCATCAGATACTGGTATTACCTTTAATACCTAGTATTACCTTTAAATTGTGTAATATTCCTAAAAATATATTTACAACTGGGTAAATGTTATCCTTGTAATACAATTTAAAATAAATGTTTATTTTTAATAGAAACTACTGAACTTCAGTTGTTCATCTGATAATTAGCCATTGTTAAATCCATAGAATGTTCCAACCACATTTATAAGTTTATTTTGCCAAGTTATAAAATGAAAATCAATTTGCCAAAGAAAACACCAAATCAAAAATCAGGACATAAGAAATATTTTTTTTAGCATAGGTTCTCATACAAATACATGAAATGGACATCATCAAAGCTGTTCCTCACCAACACAACATTTATTTTTAAAGATTGTCTTTTCCTGGATCCAGGTGGAAAACTCATACACAACTGTTGTCTCCTGAATTACATCAGTATGAGAGACCAGAAAAACACTGTGTAAGAAGTAGCCTGTGTATGTAGAGGCTTCCTCCACTTGCTTCCAGGACCACCACACACCACAGGTTACAGCTACATGGGGCTTTGCTGTGCCAGCCACACAGCATCCCAGGGCATAGCCAAGTACAGTAGATTTAGCCAATGGCAAACCACAGCAGAGCTCCTGCTCTGCTTTTACTGAGAAGGCCAACAGGTCTCCTGCTCTCACCACCCACTGTGTTCTTCCTTTTTGCTTTGTATCCTGAGGACCTACATTGATAGAGGTAATTAATTGACCAGACAGGACACAGAAGGGTGCCAAACGCGCAGCCAAATGCCAGGCAGTGGCACCCTGCTGGATGCAGTGCCTGGGTCCATGTCTGTCATTTCAGCTTATTCGAGCTAATTAATTGTAGCCCAGTGAGAAGCGAAATATTTGTGTCAAATTCAGGCTTGGTCAATGTGTGAGAAAACTTAGTTATCACCTAAATTGTGAGACTCTTTCCGACCTGCTCAAACTGCATAGGAGGAATAAGGCCAGGCATAACTACCCTCACAGGTTGGCGTTGGTCCTTCTTCTTCCATTTGTGGATTCTTCTTTGTTCGTATTGGACAAGCAAGAGCAATATGAGAGTCAAAAACACCCTAAGTCAAAAAATCTTCTTTTTCAGGGCATAGTCTGCAGTCCAAGGGTGTGGAAAATCCAATTCTGTACAAATATAGCTGAGGGTAGTTAATGATTCTTTAACCAGTCCAATTGATGTATGTGGAATGTTACAAAACGATGAAAGAAGCATCTCTTCCTAAGCCTGGAGCCGGGCAGCATCAATTCACATTTTGTCTGGATCTATGGTATAGATCACTAAGGGACAGAAGGTCACAGATGTGTAGAAATAAGTTTGGTTTCTGAATGTGTGTAAATTTTCCATGTTGTATTTGCTGGTATTTTCAGTATATAATGAAGCTGTTCAGATATTAGGAGACTGAGATTCATGTATAGGTGTTAAATCCTATGCTTCTATTGTCAAGTGTACTAGAAAATACTGAAATATGTAGAGACTTACCAGGACCTTTGCATTAAGGATTAATCCACTTCCATCAAATTTATTCCACTTATCAGGGATTAAACTACTTCAGATGTTTTATGGGGACTAATTGACTTTGGGGGATAAAAGAAAATATGGTACATTCGCTTATGTGTCATTATTTCTCTGTAAAATGCCAAACTTCTTTTAAATTTTTACTTTTTGTTGTTGCCAGTCAACCACATCACACTTTCATTCACTGACTTTGATACTGAAAACAGCAGACAAAACTGCACAATGGATTTTGTGGAGATTTTGGATGGGAATAACTATGAGGCTCCCCTTCAAGGTATTGTACCTTTGTTTATTTCATATCTAGAATTACACCCAAGGTAAGAAGGAGAAGGTTTCCATGAGTGTCCCCCTGCTTCATGGATTTTCTCTGATAAAGGAAACTCCTTGGCTGCTCTGGCCAGAGGAGACTGGGAATGGAGGATATGTCTTCAGTGTGAATGGCACAGTTCTGCCAAGCTCTGACTGTATTCCTACTAACCTGGAATTGACTCCAGCTGCCTTTTCCTTCCTCCTCAGCTGAACAATATTGGGAACCAAGCAATTTGGTTTAAACTGAATTCCCAGTTAAGTGGACAAAAGCATAATGTAACCCACACTTGTAAACACAGTCCACACTAAACATAGGTGAAGAAAGCTGCAGATTTCTAGGAGCAGAAAATGGATTCTCCTCAAGCTCTGGAAGGCCTAATTTTCTGCTTGTTCCTGAATTTTCTACAACTTTCTCCTGACATCTCTGTCCAGAGCCATCACCTTCAAGTGGCAGGAGCAGCCTGGAGCAGCAAAATTCAGGGCTTATACTGCCAGGAAGCTGTGAGAAAGTCCTGATCACAGGGTGGTCCTGACTTCCTTCACATCCCCAGGGTTGCCTCAGATTCCTTTTTGAGAAATTTGGAATATTTGTGCCTGATTATGCTTACCCTGACTCTAATTTTGTCTGTGCTCCTTTGTGTGGAGTGGGGCTGCACTCCATTTAAATAATTTGTAACAAAGTGTAGAATTAATTTTTGGTCTCCTGCTCTTGGCTTTGACTTATAAAGGGGACTGGGACACTAGCTGCTGTCTTTCTTTTTGCTGTCAGATGCCTTTCTGCTAGATTGTAATTCATATTCCTAATCCCCATGCTACGATCCATTACAGGAGAACCATTCTGTTATTTGTCACTTGTTTTTTTTCATCAGAAACCAATTGAGTGAAATGGAGACTACTGTCAGATACATTTCATGGGTTTTTTGGTTTTGTTTTCAATTACATTGTAATTTCTGGATAAAGTGAACACAAAGAAGCTCAATGACAGAACAGCCAATGACTAGGGTATCTGGAGTGCAGGAGGTCCTTCCTCTGCTAAAAAAATTGTCCCCAGACTTGGGTTCTGTGATAATGAAATAGAGTATTTGATTTTTATGTAGATTGAATTGACAACTGCAATTGTAAGCAACAAATGTTACTCCTGGTTGCTGTCAGGCATTAATCCCTGATGTCAAATTAGCAGTAGTAATTACATGCTGAACACATTTTTTTTCTCTCTTTGGCTTGTTCTCTTTCAGGCCGTTACTGTGGCACGACTATACCACATCCTATCACTTCTTTTGGTAAGGCCTTGGTGGTGAACTTCATCTCCAATGACCAAATTACTGCCAGGGGTTTCCATGCCACCTATGCTGCATCATCATCATGTAAGTCCATATGACAGGTGCTGCTACCCTTATGCCTCTGACTTCTAAGAAAAAAAGCAGATCCTGTATCTCTGTCTCTCTAACATTCCCTCTTTTAAAATCCCCTACTGCATTTCCTCTTTTTGGCCAAGGTCTCAGCTAGTATACCAACAAACTAAAGAATAAGGAGACAAGGAGAAATACTTTCTTGATTAGCAAATGCTCTGGCTCTGTCAAGGTTTTGGTTTTTTGTGGGTTGTTTTTTTTTATGTCATCCTTCTCAAGCCTCTGCTGTCTCCTTCTTGTTGCAGCCTGTGGGGGTACTTTCCACATGGACAGAGGAGCTTTCAACAGCCCTGGCTATCCTGACCCATATCCACTCAACACCGAGTGTGTCTGGACAATTTTCGGCTCCCCTGGCAACAGGCTCCAGCTGTCCTTCATGTAAATGCATTGCCAGGGGTTATTGTTCAGCCCTTTAACGGACCTGAAAGAAGGATGCTCTGTGTTTATTAGGAAATGTAATTACCAGATGATAAAGCTGAAACATGTTTTTAGAGTAACTTGGAAAGAGAAGACAGCAGTGGTTAGATGCTTGCAATCAGTGTTCTCCTGTCTTAGTCATTGCTTGTATTAAGGCATTTACAGCATTATATGAATAGGTGGTTTATTGTTTAAATAACATGGGATGCTGAAGAAGCCAGTTCTCACTCACTTATAAACAGGAAGAGGAAATTTAGCATTGCTCTGCCTTTTCTTTCCAAAGGAAATTCCTACTATTTCCTTACTACCAGATTCATTGTGGTATTTATTATATAGCTGAGTAATATAAAAGGCCCAGATACTCCACAGATTGTAATGTTAAAATTGATATTAAACACTTCAAAATTTCTCCAACAGTTACAGCAGTGAAGGTACAACAGGGGCCAGGAGAATATCTGAGGGAATTTTGTTTTCTCTTCAGCAAAGTAACTTTACTTTGAAGGCTTCTGACAGGGAAGTCATGTGGGGCCCAGAGAGCGATGTGGAGTCCTTTACCAGGGTCCTTAAGTTGTTCTTTGCCCCTGCGATGGAATTTCTGAGCCTCTGCATTTCCTGGCATCAAACAGTGGTTGCTGCCAAGAAAGAGTGCACTGACCCCTTTCAAAGCTGATGAAGAATGAGCAGGAAAAGAGAAGTAATTCTGAAACCTGCATTTACAGTTAATCAGGACAAAAGGAAAATTTGCCCAGTAACATGCTGACTGCATACGGTGCAATTTGTTAGGCAAATACTGATTCACTAGTGCAATAAAAAGGACATTCTATTCCTCCTTTACTCACTGAAGCAGGGAAAAAGTACTACAGCCTGAAAACATTTTCCAAAATACTTGCTACAAAATAATGAATAACAACTTTTCAGAACCAAAACAGAAATCCAGTGTGAAGCAGAAGCTATCAGCAGAACATACATTTGGTTATATAAAGTAACACCGAGTAGATGTAAACCTCTTTTTCTTCAGTTACATGCAGCTGAAAGGCAGGCTGAAAATACTGAAAAGCATAGAGTAATTGTGTTAGAAAGCACTATTTATTTTATTTAACTTAATCTTAGGGATTTATAAAGTTTTGTTGGCATGAGGCATTAATTTTCTTCAGCTCAGTCTGAACAGAAATTCCTGTCTTGCAATTTGAGGGTTAGCTTTAAATTAGTTTGAAGAATATCCAGAGGAGTGGTTGGACCCATTTCATGGCATATGTACACTGAGCACATATGACTATATTCAGGACTGAAGGGAAGGAGTTGTTACCAGAAAAGCAGAAAGTACAAATATCTGAGGCATTGGTTATAAGAGGCACTCTCCGGAATCTTTACTATATATTCATAGCCTGCTTCTGAAAAGTGCATTGGGTTGAATTGAAGCACTTCACTTAAAATAACAGATTTTATTTTTGGCATATATTTAGTATTTGGCTTGATGCAATAATTAAGAATTTATAATTTCTTCATTTTCATTCATTTTCTAAGGTAAAAATGGGTTTAGAAGAGTTCATAGCAATCCTTGTTTTGTACACCTAGCTATGTGAAACTCAGAGAGGCCAGAGAAACAGTAGTATTTCATAATTATCGAGAAACTGCTAAGGGATTTCTGAGCTCTGAGGTGTAAACTACAAATAAATCTAGGCCTCTGGCAATTGTTTTCTCACCAGAGAATGTACTGAAATAATTCACATATGAAAGGGCTGCAAAATTATTTGTAAGGCTAAAAGTATTCTCTACATCCAATAGATGTGCATCCAGTAAATAGTCTGACCTGGACTTAAAAATCTGTTTTACATATCGGGGGCTTTCTGTGTTTCATAGCTGAAGAATGAAGAAATATTACAAGAGTATGAGAACTTTTTAAAAGTTATAACTTTGCAAACTGAAGTTCTGTCATAAAATAAGGGGCTAGAAAAGAAAGTGCCCTATATCAGCAGCACTGCCAGGTGATGAGCAGTGACTTCTGGGTTCTGGAGGGTTTTGTGGCTGCCCTCTGGTATGGGTTATGGTGTGGTATCAGCTGCAGGGAGTTAAGTGGCCTGACAGGGCGAGCTCTGAAGGATGTGCCAGTCACATGTCTGCTAATGCTCTTCTACTGCTATTGAAACAGAACATTTCAGCTGGAAGAGAGTAGCAGCTGCACCAAAGATTACCTGGAGATTCGTGAATGGAATGATACAGGCACGCTGGTAGGACGATTCTGTGGGAACTCTTTGCCTTCAAACTATACATCTACTGTTGGACATGTCCTGTGGGTCAAATTTGTCTCAGACAGCTCAGGCACTGATACTGGCTTCAGGGCCACATTCTCTCACTGTAAGTAAATATTATTTAATTGAAAACTATTGTTCTTTCATAACACTTCCAAAATGGTTCAGAAAAGAGATTGTTTGTCCCTGTAAAGTCAATTAGAAAATGTTTGTTGATGTCGACAAGGCTGTAAATTCACTTAAAAATATTTTGTAAAGCATCTGCTGAATGTAAAGGGATGCTCTAAAACATGTCAGAACAGAACTCATGTATGTAGGTTTATTAAGTATATTTAGGTATGCCATCTTCTCCTCTCTCCTACATGTAGAGCTTCATGACCAAAATGAGTAACTTCCTTCAGATAAGGAAAATGCATGCCTTACAAGTAAATAATTAGATGTGCATCCTAGGACTGTCTGAGACAGAAGTCTATGCCTCACAGTGCTGTCTAGTCCGAAGTAAATTAAGTCAGATGGGCTGAAATGACAGCTATATTCCAGGCTGGGCCTCAATGCTTCTTTTAATATATGTGAATCAGAGGCATTAGTTGTCTTTTTCTCATTTTTCAGTGTATGGAAATGACATTGTGGGAAGCAGAGGACAAATAGCTTCACCACAGTGGCCCAGAAGTTACCCTCACAATTCCAACTACCAGTGGCGAATAACTGTTAATGCTTCACAAGTTATCCATGGCCGTATCCTGCAGATGGATATCGAAAATCATTACAGATGCCATTATGACAAGCTAAAGGTGATTTCATTACAAGGAGTTATTTTATTTCAATTAACCTTGGTAAAAATGTTGACTAGAGAAACCTACAAGAGGAATGGGGAGAATTTCCAAGGATCTGGTGTGACTTATTGCTTTTGCTATCCCATCTTTACAATCATTATTTGCTATAGAAAGGGTTATATACTCTTTGTCTCCTTAACCAATATTTCCAATCTATAAGCTTGAAACTTATTAAAAATAACTCCACAATGGTACAATCCTGAATTTTTGAATCTAAGAATTTCAGGTCAGAGACCAGATTGAACTTTACTCTCTGCTGGTTCAGTTGAGGACAACAGTGATAATAACATCTCAGTGAGTTTAAAAATAATGTTATTTTAAAATACTACAAGGAACAGTCCTTTACTTGCACCTTCTTTTCTCTCTGGATGAGTAATTATCTGTTGACAGTAGGAACGTACTTCTTTCTTCCTGTTTAATTGTTTTTCTGTACCCTCCTGTAATACAATCTAGCCTTTTTACCAGGCTGAAAAATACAGCACAAATGGTGCTAAGCAAAATGGAACAAAAAAGGCAACAACTTCTTTCTGAACTCAGCTAAACATACTGCCTAATTAAATAAGGTAAATCCCTTCTCATCTTTTTTTTTTTTTTTAAACCAGCTGATTCCCTAATTATCCTTTTCGTTCAGCTTTGTGAAAAAAAAAAGTTAATACTAGTTCAATAGATTCAGGATATTCAATTCATTATTAATTCACTGATATCCAAATTTAATATTAGTTCAAAAAGGAAATATAACTTTTTCCCTCATCTCATGTCAGATTTTAACAGCATCGTCTTTCTTTAAACTCAGCCTGCCTTTCTTTTTCATCTGTTCCTCTGAAAGCATTTTGATTTTCTCAAATCAGCTGGAAACTCCGTGGGTGTGAATCAGCCTGACCTTTACTCTGACTGAAGGGTCAGATCTTCAGTGTAATGTTAATGTTTATTTAATATTTCCTAGATTTCTCTACTGGACATTTTTTACTGGGGGGAAGAGGACAAGAACACAAGTTTGAAAGGTGGCAAAAGAGAAGCATCTTTTAACCAGACAAGATTTTCACTTATAAATACATAAAATGAAAAGAAAAATATTATTGTGTATTTATTTGATAGATTTTAAAGTATAGGTGTTCCTTGGTGGAAGGAGGAAGAAAGTATTGCTTTTTTCCCTGCAGATCCTATTGGTTTTCTCCTCAGCAAGGACAAGATTGTACCAGTGGGCTTCTTTTAACATGGGAAGCCAGTCTGTGTTCCCAAAGGGCAGCCCTGTGATGGGGAGTGAGCTGAAGTTGATGGCTTCCAGTCAGATTCTTCTTTTGTGAAAGCTTCACAATTAACAGTACATAATAGAAAGGGAGATTTTGTCCTGTTTTCTGTGAGAGGGGTTTCTCTCTAACTGTAATTTGCTGAAGGATCCCTCACTCATTTAAAGAGGGTAATTTTATCTTTGAAAACTTGCTGAGTACGGGGCAGATGAAAATCTGCCTACATAAAGATGGCATCTTCTTTCTGCAGGTGTATGATGGACCCACTGTTCACTTTCGTCCTATTGGAACATACTGTGGTGTAGAGCCTGCTTCTTTTGCATCCTCTGGCAGTTCAATGACAATCCAGTTCCAGTCAGATCCGTCTGTGAGTGGAAAAGGCTTTCTTTTGGAGTGGGATGCAGTGGATGCTTCTCCTGTTACACACACCATTGCTAGAGGTAGGTTTGTAGTGGGTTGCATGGTAAAAAGTGATATAGTCAATGGTATACTGAGCTTTACTTAAAAAAACCCAAACCAACTTCCCCATAAGCTGTTAACAGAGGGAAAGTTTTCATTGACATTTTAATTAAGCATTTTAATGGCTTTTAAAAGCTATTTCTACTAGGAACTCTCAATATACTGTTTTACAGTGTTTTAAAAATAAGCATGTTGCTAGAGGAGTGTTTTTCTTTACGTGTGTATTTCAAGAAAGCTAAACATTTTCTATGCTTTCATGAAAAAGTATCCCTCTTGAAATACCATTCTTAAATCACTGGCTATTGTGATATGAAACCTTTCACTATAATGCATTCCATATTGATAAATAAAGATAATATGCTCAGTATGATCATGTATCTCTGACAAATAGTTCCTGGAAGGAGAGGGAATATGCTTTTTGCACCACTGATTTTCTTTGAGCAAATTCAATAAGAGAAAGTTAAGACTAACTAAGAAATTGTGCAATCTGAATTTTTAAATCTGAAGGCAGATTTCTGGAGACAAAAGGACTAAGGATTGCTGGAGCTCTGCAGGACAGTAGCAGAACATAATGGGTTTAAGTGCTGTGCAGGACAGTAGCAGCATGAAATGGGTTTGTGTGCTGGGAGAGCACTGAGCCACTGGATATCCCAGCGATGACTCCATCTTGATTGAAACATATAGCTAAGACATTAGGAGTGAAGAAAGAAAAGTACTTATATTTCAAGAGGGGCTAAATTGTTTATGTGTTATTGGTTATGTATGCACCATTCCTTTCTGATATGCAACCTGTGTTAAACTGTGGTAGATGCTTAGGTCTTTTACCAGATATTTCTCATGGTAAAATAGGTCACATCATTGCTGCACTAGGTAGCACGGGAAGTTCCTTATAGGTCAGGATTTTCAGGTTTTATCCTTCCAAATTGAAGCAATGCTTGAAGAAATGCATTCCTGTGAATATACACGTCATCACTTTGACCCCATTGTGCTTAATTATAGGATTGTCATCTTAAATTATATGAGGAGAGTGTTCAGTTTAAAAAGAGGATGCTTTTATTTTTGTTTTCTTGTACATGACAGGTGCATGCGGAGGGATTGTAACAACTGAAGAAACACCTTCATTCCTCTTCTCACCAGGATGGCCCATGAATTACAGAAATTTTGCTGACTGTGTGTGGCTTATTAGAGCTCCTGGTTCCACTGTGGAGTTCAATATCCTGGCCCTAGACATAGAATCTCACAGCTCATGCAGCTATGACAAACTTGTTATCCAAGACGGTGAGAAGCCAATCTTGACCTACCCCAACAGCATGCAATAGATACCGAAGTTCCCAGTACCTGGCGTTCTCATGTCCATTGAGCTTAAGCAATCTAGATAGCAATGGCATCATGCTCCAAATCAGTATTCTTCATCTATGCTGAGACATTATGCTAGTTAAAATAAAATTAGCAAAGTCTAGCAAAATATTTGGTGCTCTGTTGTCATGGTTTAATCCCAGCCAGCAGCTAAGCACCACATAGCCACTCATTTATTTGGAACATCCCTTTGGTCAGCTGGGGTCAGCTGTGTCACCTCCCAGATTCTTGTGCACCCCCAGCACACTTGCTGGTGGGGTGGTGTGAGAAGCAGAAAAGGCCTTGACTCTGTGTCAGCACTGCTCACCCATAATGAAAACATCCCTGTGTTATCAGCACTGTTTCCAAAACCAAACCATAGCCACATATTAGCTACTATAAGGAAAATAAACTCTATCCCAGCCAGAACCAGTACACCTATAAAAATATTTCTCAGTCTGCAAGGGGTTAAAGATCTCAAAAAGCACCTGCCTGAAAGTGTGAGCCACAGCAACCAACAGGCAGATGTGAACTATTTCTTTTTGACATTAACTTGTGGGGTTTTTTCTCTCAGGAGACACTAGTCTTTCTCCAGTGCTGGCTACTCTGTGTGGGCAAGAACCTCCTGGGCCAGTAAGATCAACTGGAGAGGCGATGTTCATCCACTTCATGTCAGATGCAAGCGTCACTGGAGCTGGGTTTAATGCCTCTTTTCACAAAAGTAAGATTTGTTTCTCTTCTTCCCCAGATAAATATCTGCCTTGCTGATAACAGTGGGGTAAGGAAAGAAAATACTCTGGCTGTCTTTAACAGCTGTTTTTAACAGCTGTCTACAGTCTGTCTAATTAATCACACAGACCAATTATTCACATCTCATGAATATGCATGAATAAATGTCTGACTCTGCAAAGGTAAAATCTGCTATTTTCCCAGCAATATAGAACAACAAAGCATGATTCAACAGCCAGACCAGTTGCTTTTCAGAAGTAAGAAAAATGTATGCCTAAATTTATAAGAGCTCAGGTGGAGAGTGAATGCCCAACTAAGAGAGGGAAATAAATGACTCAGAGCATAGACACAAAGCAGAGAGAAACAAATGCAGAAAGCTATGTAAGGTCCAGCAGGAGTGTCAGCAGTTTCCAGTGGCACCCCTCACACACCCAGGGATGAGAACAGATTCCTGAACAGGCTGAGGCACCAAGGGAGGTGCTAGGATAACAACAGGCAGCCAGAGGAAATTTTTCTGACTTGGCAGCATGAGTAGGTGACAGTGGCTTGGTCCATGTCCAGAAGCAATGTACTCGCAGGGTAACAATATGCTCGTGCTATGGGAGGTCCTTGGCATAGCTGCCTGCTTGCTCGTCTGTTAAGTCTGAGAACTGAGTCTCACTGTCAAGGTGTCTGGTGTGTGTCATCTTGCAATCTGCTCGATTTTGTTTGGCAGATCATTCATTGTGCGTATTGCTCTATGCCCCTCAACTCGCTTGCTTCAACATTTGCTTTTACCTGTCATCTCTGCCTTTTAGGAAACAGGGTTTTTCTCTAAATGGATATGTGAATATGCTAATATTTTTTTCTTTACTTCAATTTGTTTTTCTCAGGTTGCGGAGGCTATTTGCACATAGACAGGGGCGTGATAACATCCCCCAACTACCCTCAAGACTATCCTCCTAATCTGAATTGTTCCTGGCGTGTAGTGGTAACCTCCGGATTTATCATTGCTGCTCATTTTGAACAGCCTTTCCAGGTTAAGAGTGATGATACTTCCTGCAACCTTGGAGATTATGTAGAGGTGAGGTTATTGGCTAGAAGACCAAATCCTCAAAGCTCTAAAAGCTACTGAATCTTATAGATTCCAGTGTCAGTAAGGCAACCCAGGCTGTCAGGGGTGGAAATACCAAGAAGGAATATCACAGGCAATATTTCTCTCTCTCTCTGTCTTATTTATTGATGCGCATTAATTAATCACTAGGTTGTCCTTTCCCAACATGGCTGGAAGCATTGAGATGGTGTGTGCTCAAAGTTTACATTCCAGGGCTCTTTGCTTGAGTAACATCAGCAATTTCTCTTCTAGCTGAGGAACGGGTTAGATAACACTGCCCCACCTTTGGTGTCCAGAAGAGGGAATGGACGGTTTTGTGGAAGCAGCCCCATAGCTACCATGTACACCACAGACAATCAGCTGTTTGTCCACTTCATTTCTGACAGC
>NW_010174899.1:17770-19459 GCF_000695765.1 Mesitornis unicolor
GGTCAAGGATTCAAACTGAAATATGAGGCCAAGAGTCTAGGTAAGTCTAGGAAATAATCTTAAATTCTGCAACTCAATAGGTATAACTTGGAGTTTGTCCTTTTAAAGGAGATTCTTGTTGTAAGTCTCAGCCCTGGTAAAACTGTATGTCTGCAAAAATGTCCTGTTTCCTTCTCTAGTGCATGACTTCTGATCTGACACTCAAATTCTTCTATTTTAGAGAGATACAGCTCCAGGTCACACAATGTGGAGACATTAAAGTTGAGAAAACAAAAACATAACCTTATGGGAAACCCTTTAGTAGAGAAGTAGCATCTGTAGTTAGAAAGAGATGTTAAAAATTCATACAGGAAAGGAAAAAAAATCTCTGGAAACAAGAACATTATTCTGAACATATAGTACCCAGTGCAAGTGCTAAATGATACCAGGAATGATTTAGGCTACTGTGTCTAAAAAGGTGGTAACATTTCTCACAAGTTTTACTCTCAGCTGAGAAAATAACATTCCCTGCCAGAGCTTACATTCTTTTAAAGAATGAAAAAAATGGAAACTGAAGTCCCAGGGGTAAAGCAGGGACTGGCATTTGCAGATATTCCACTGTATATGTGACACATGCCACTTGAGACACCAAGAGACCTCCTCTTAAACAGTGTAATTAAACACCACTAGGGCAACCTGTCAATCTGCTAAAATTTTTAAGTCCTTGTTTTCTGCCTACTTTTCCCTGCTGCCACAAAGAATCATTCTTAGCATTACTGTAGTGGATTCATGAAGTGAATGGATGAAGCTGTACAATAGTATTTCTACCACTGTGTTAAACCAGTGTTGCTAGAACATACTGGGCATTTTTGACAGAAAGGTTCTGGTCAAAATAAAGATACTTTTGTACAATAAAGGACCTGAGCAAATCCTCATGTTTGCTCTGACTGGCATTCATCACACATTTGTTATTGTCTCAAACAGTTTCAGTTTTTGGGAAGCAGAAGTGTGGAATGATTCACAGAAGCAATGATGGGTCTGGCTTGTAGACTTTCTAGCTCTTGGGAACTGGGGTAGGAACAAGGCAAGAAATATGTTTCCTGTTGATATAGAAGCAATCCAAGAAAGTAATAATATCAGTATAATTCAGGGTCCCAGATATTTGGAAATGAGGAGTGCTAGGTAAGCAGGAGCACAGGAACATAGTACTCTAATGTATTAAAATGTCTTCCCACAGTAACAGTAAAATGCATTTGGATTTGATGTGACTGTATGGCACTGAAAGGAAACTGTGCTGGAATATAGTGATAACTCATAGTTTTGATGCCTCACCCATTTCCTTAACATGTTGGTTTTTATTGGCAATCTTTTCTTTCCCAGCTTGTGGAGGGAATATTTATATCAGTGATTTCAACCCCAGTGGATACACAACTTCCCCCAACTATCCAAGCAATTATCCTCCGCATGCTGACTGTGTCTGGACCATAACTGCTCCTAACGGACATGCAGTAGAGCTGCAATTTGAAGATCAGTTTTACATTGAACCTTCACCGAAGTATACACTCACATTATTTTGCCTCCATCTCTTCAGAGACTGCATTCTGATTCTTCTTTCCCTGTTACTTTCTCTAATTCCTCTCAGAGTGCACTTCCAGATTTATAGGTTAGGAAATTTTGGAGAGAGATCACAGAATCACAGAATCACAGAAT
>NW_010174900.1:0-2948 GCF_000695765.1 Mesitornis unicolor
GGGGCCGTGCTGAGCGTGGTGGCCGTGGGCAGAGGGTGGCTGCCGGGAGCTCAGAGCCAGGATAACACAGCTTCCTGCCTGCAAGCTATTTTCATCCGCCCGCTTTCCTGTTTACAGTGCGGCAATGCCAGCTGCCTGCCACGGCCCCCAGCGCCCCACAGGGCACCGGGCACAGCCCCTCGGCCCCCCAAATCCACAGAGCAGCCTCACCAGGGCAGCCGGTGGGATGAGGCCAATGCCCAGCACAGGGCTGGGGTTGCTGCGGGGCCATGGGTGGGTGCTCCCGCACAAGGACGAAAAGGGAACAGCGTTGCCCTCGTGGTCCCCACAGCGATGTGGGGCGGCGGGGGGGTGTGTGTCACATGATGCCGTGTTTTCGGCACTGGCTTTGTCAACATTGACACATCCGCGCCTGCTGTGGAAAACGGCAGCACCCAGCCTGGGGCATCACTTTCACCGCATCCATGGCTGGGGTCTGCGCTGCTGGGGGAGCAATGCCTCCAGGTCACTGTGAATTTGGGTATTGCAGGGCAGGGAGGAAGCAGCCCTGAGCTGGATGGTGACCACCTCAGCTTGGGGTCCGCTGTTGTTGATGGACCCAGTTTGGGACAGCCAGGATGGTGCCAGCCCCAAGGTGGCAGAGATGGGGAGAGGCTGGGGCTGACCTGCAGGGCCCAGCTGTGATTTTGGGGAGTCCATCTCTGCTCTGCACTCATCCAGCCCCATTCTTAGCCCCACTGTTCTCCCCACTTCCCATTCTGGAAGGGGCCTGGAAATGGGAGAGGAAACAGAGGAAACCCCAATTGAGCTGAGGTGGGAGCAGGGTACAGGACTGGACACCCAGGCTGGGGGGCTGGAGCCCATGGAGGGGTTGGTTCCTGGGAAGGACCCCGGCAGGACAGGGCACGGCAGCAGTGCAGATCAGCCACATCCATCCCAGCAACTGGGAGTGCCCATCAGGTGGGGAGGGGGGGAAGGAAACGAGGAGGAAATTCCCAAACCGCTTTCAAGGGAAAAAGTTACCACTGAGGAAAAAATGCCTAAAAGGTCGGGCTGCCCCAAGCCCACCGCTGTGCTGGGCAGGGTACACATGGAGAGCAGAGCTGGGGCAGTGCCGGACCAGCAGGATGTGGCCATACCAGTCCTGGGGAGCCCTGAAGCCAAAGGGGTGGGCTGGAGGGTCCGGGACCCTGCCTGGGACGTGGCTGGCAGTGGGTGGATGGGGGCTCCAAAGGGCAGGGATTTTGGGCAGGGACGCAGGGCAGCGTTTGAGCCCCCATCTCTTGCAGACCCCAAGGAGCCCCAGCGGCCACTGGCCCACGAGTGTCTGGGCGAGACCCTGCGCATCCTGCGCCAGGTGATCACCAAGTACCCACTGCTCAACACCCTGGAGACCCTGACGGCCGCCGGGACCCTCATCTCCAAAGTCAAGGGTGAGACCACGGCGCTGGGGGCTCTGTCCTGCTTCCCTCCTGCCCCAACCTGGGACATGTGGGGTGCAGGAAGCCCATGAGGTGCTGCCAGGAGCAGAGGTGCCCCACAGACAGGGGCACCAGGGCATCAGCTCCTCGCTGGGGTTTGGCTTTGAGGACAATGTCGTGTCAGGAATGACCCAGCCCAGGTCCCTGCCAGGGGGTTTCCAAGCATGGCCACAGGAAAAACACCGATCCTGCTCCCGGCAGCCTCTCGTGTTTGTGGGAGCGGGGTGTGGAGCCCAGATCCCGCCCACAGTTACTCCACAGGGAGGGGGGGGTGGCTGCGCTAACCGCAGGCAGAGCACAACACCGTGCGTCACCGTGCCGCTTCCGGACACCGAGCTCAACGCGAGGGACAGGAAACCTTGTGGCAGTTGGCAGAGGCTCTGCCGTGGGGCTGGCCCCACGTGTGGCCACGACAGAGCGAGTTCCTGGGCACAGGACAGGGCAGACCCCAGCCCCTCATGGGGGAACTCAGCTCACCGCCCCCCAGCACCGCACCAGGGCATGGGCAGAGGCGCCAACTCAAAAGGCGCTGGGGTGCGGTGAGCGCCCCTCGGCCCGGCCATTGCCCAAATGCCATCCGCACCAGTTCCTGCAGCCACCAAGGTTCCTCTTTCGGCCTGGAGGAAGCTGTCTCACCCCAGAGCAGGGGCTCTGGAGGTGCCATATGGCAATGGTGGAGGCAGGGGAACTGGAGCTGCAGGGGAGCAGCCCTGGGTAACGGGAGCAAATGGGAACGGGAGCCAAGCAAATCAGGCAGGGAAGTCATTCCCAGGAGAAATGGAGGGGCAGGGACACACCAGAGAAAGTCTATCCTCTCTAGGGATGCCCCTGTCCTCCTCACTGCACCCCAGCCCCACCTCCACCGCAGGAGCCATGGGGTCTTTCAGCCTGGGACGGGGTGGTGACGGGGCTCCCGACTTCCTCATCCCCAGGTTTCCATTACGAATCCAACCATGAGACGGACAAGCGGGAGTTTGAGAAGGCAGTGGAGACCATCGCGGTGTCCTTCAGCAGCACGTAAGGGACCCACTGGGCAGGTCCTGTGAAGGACCCCATCATCCCACACGTCGTCACCCCTCGCTCCATCCCCTCACCCACTCACGGCCCCATGGTGGCAGCTGCTTTGGGGCAGGTGGTTTGGGGAGCAGAGGGACCCCACAGGAGGGCAGATTCACCTCCAGCACCAAGTGGGACTCCAGAGCCCGCAGGCTCCATCTCCCTGCCCCTTATTTTGGGCAAAGCTCTGCTCCTTCACCTGATCACCAAGCCCTGAGCTGATACCCAGTGACACCAGTACAGAAGCCCCAGCCCTCGCCCAGTCCCTCACTACGGGTTGGGTGCTGTGGGCGACAGCCCTCCTTGTCACCGCGCATCCCCCGTGCTGAGCCTGGTCGTGTCCCTCTGTCACAGCGTGTCCGAGTTCCTCATGGGGGAGGTGGACAGCAGCACCATCCTCTCCATCCCGCC
>NW_010174900.1:3002-9608 GCF_000695765.1 Mesitornis unicolor
CGCCCCCCCCCCCAGCCGTGGGATTCCCAGCTCCCCCCCAGGCCCATCTGAGCTGCATGTGGGCGTCCTCTGCTTGCTCCTGTCCTCACCACTGCCCCCAGGAGGGGAAAACCACTGGGGACTCCATCCAAAGGGCAGGGGGTGGCTCTGGAAGGAATGGAGCAACGTTGCCCACAGACATCAAGGCTCTGGTTGCTCAGCTCTGCCCTGGTCCGATGTTTGCATAAAGGCTTTCTCCAGCGCCATTCCTGTCAGCTCCCAGCCTGCTGTAGGGTCGAGGCTGGGCACCACAGACCCTCAGCTGCTCCACCAGCCCCATTTCTGCCCCCAATCCATCCATCAGCCCCTCCAGCGCTCCCCTTCCCCTTCCCCACTCGGTCCCTTCTCTTTCCCCATTCCCACAGACCATGGAGAGCCTCTACAGTGGGATCCCCGGGCCTGGCGGGGATGGGATGCCTCCAGGCATGGAGAGCTACGATGCGGGTGAGCAGGCAGGCACGGGGCAGGGTTTGGGGGGGGGTACCCAGCCGGTGCCTTCTGCTTCCCCACCACGGGGGCAGTGAACATTCGGAGTCCCCTCTTTCCCCCCACATCTCCCCTCTCATCCCCCCCAGGCCGTTCTCCCCCCGAGGAGGTGGATGTGATGCTGCAGCGCTGTGAGGGGGGAGTGGACGCTGCCCTCCAGTATGCGAAAAACATCTCCAAGTACATGAAGGACCTCATCGGGTACCTGGAGAAAAGGACCATGCTGGGTGAGACAGGGGGGTCCTCACAGCAGCACCAGAACCAGCCAAGGTCCTCTACAACCAAGGGGGCTGTGGGAGTCCAACATTGCAAGGGCAGGGGGGGCAACTTCACTCCTGAGGTTCCTGATGTGTTTTCAAAAGGAACCCCGTTGGCCGGGAAATCTCAGTGTCTCCTCTGTCATTTCACTCCCAACCCTTTTCTTCCAGAGATGGAGTTTGCCAAAGGGCTGCAGAAGATGGCAAACAGCTGCAAGCAGACCCTCAGCCAGGAGGTGAGCACCCAAAGCCACCCGGTGCCCAGGTGGGACCAGGGGCAAGCAGCCCTGGGGGGCTCTATTTGTTTGACTTGGCTTTTTGAGGAGGGCGTGCAGCTCTCCTGAGCGGTTTGCTTGGTAAAATAAATGCGTCCAAAGCAAAGGAAAATGCTGAGACCCTGTGAAAGCCCAGGCTGCGTCTCATTTGGTTCACTGCGGTGCCAGGGCTGAGGGCTGCGCGTTTTCTCCTTCCTCAGACCAACATGCCCTTCCTGTCCATCTACCTGCTGGCGCTGGAGCAGGACATGGAGCACGGGACATCGATGCTGCAGGCAGCCAGCACCCTGCAACACCAAACCTTCCTGCAGGTGAGGACAGGGGGGGTCGGGGGGGTCTTCCCCTCGGCCGGGCAGCGAGGGGGGCTGGTGGCCTCGTCCAGAACCCGGGATGCAGCTGCTGCTGGGCTCAGGCACTGCTGGGACTCAGCATCGCCAGCTTTGCCCTGGCACTGGTGGATCAGTGAGCCCAAGCCCAGCCACTTGCCAGGTCCTTTGGGGGGTCAGGCACAGGGTTTAGGAGAAACCCCCCAGTCTGACACCTCAAGAAACACCTCCTTAATGCCCCCCCGTCACCCTCATCAGAGGATGCTCTGCGTCCCCACGCTCCCCCTGCAGCACAGACCGAGCTGTGCCCCTCTCCCCACTCTCCAGAGGGGACCCGTGTCTGTCCTGGCCAGGGTGGCTCTGCTTGGCTGGGCCGGGAGGGAACCTGCACTTCCCAGGATGTGGATTTTCAACCGTGCCACCACCCTGCCCCTTAACCCAGCCCAGATGTGCTGGGCCATGATGGCAGTGGCTGCAGGAGCTTCTCCTTGCAAAGTCTTTGTGAAGGGAAGAGCCACGAGTGCCGCTCAGCCTCAGGGGGTTCTTTCTCCCTCCCATGCAGCCGCTGGCGCTGAGACGCCTTGAGCATGAGAAGCGGAGGAAGGAGATCAAGGAGCAGTGGCACCGGGCGCAGAGGAAGCTGGTGAGTGCCCAACCCACAGCACAGCTGGGTCTGCACCCCCTGAGCCCACCCTGGCACCCCCGGCACCGAACCCTGTCAGGATGCTCAGCTCCTCACCCCCCTCCAGCAGCGTTGGGGGACACTGGAGAAACTAGGGGCCAGGAAAGGGACCCGAGGAGCTGGGGTGGGGGGTAATGATCCCCTGCAGGGCTCAGCCTCACCCAGTCCCTGCTGTCATCGGCAGCAAGAGGCGGAGGTGAACCTGCGCAAGGCCAAGCAGATCTACATGCAGCGCAGCGAGGAGCACGACAAGGCCAAGTACGTGGCAGTGAAAGCGGAAGAGGAGCAGCAGAGCACGGCCAGCGCCACCAAAACCCTGGACAAGAAGAGGCGGCTGGAGGAGGAGGCCAAGAACAAGGTAGGACCACGGCCGCTCCAGGCGCTGGCTGCGGATCAGGAACCTGCTCACCCCTCAATGCCTGAGCACCGGGACAGCCAGAGCTGAGCACACTGATCCCA
The DNA here is from genome assembly GCF_000695765.1 of Mesitornis unicolor. NCBI lineage: Eukaryota > Metazoa > Chordata > Aves > Mesitornithiformes > Mesitornithidae > Mesitornis > Mesitornis unicolor. The sequence continues at coordinate 5,527 of NW_010174900.1, forward strand.
GGGATCCCAGGGCACAGAGTGGGAACGCCTAGAGGGATGGGGGCCAGTGCAGAGAGCTGTTCTCCTTGTCCTCCTCATCTGTGGGTGGTTTCCATCCCTTGCTGCTCCTGTCCTCCTCACCTATGGGTAGTTTCCATCCCCTGCTCTCCCCGCCAGGCAGAGGAGGCGATGGCCACGTACCGGACCTGCGTGGCAGATGCCAACACCCAGAAGCAGGAGCTGGAGGACACCAAGGTGAACTCCCTGCGGCAGATCCATGAAGTGATCAAACAGAGCGACCAGGTCATCAAGATGGTGAGTGGGGCTGGCTCGGGGGGTCCCCAGGGCAGGGGGAGCCATGCCCTGCTCAGGAGAGGTCAGAGCTGTCCCCCTGAAAATCCAGGGCTCGAGGCTGCAGCCTAAGCACTGCTCCCTGCTCCTCAGTTCTCATCCAACCTGGAGCTCCTCCGGCACACATCACCTCACAAAGCTCAACTCTGATTTTCCCTGTGTCTGTTTTAGGCCACCATCTCTTTCTACCAGATCATGCACATGCAGACGGCCCCGCTGCCCGTCAACTTCCAGACGCTGTGCGAGAGCAGCAAGCTGTACGACCCGGGGCAGCAATACGCCTCCCACGTCCGGCAGCTGCAGCGCGGGGACGAGCCCGACACCCAATACGACTTCGAGCCCTACGTGTCCCACAATGCCTGGTACGAGAGGACTGGGAGAGCTGTTCCTGCTCTCACTCACCTTCTCCCGGGCTGGCACCACCTTCTCCTCCCTCCTGCCCTCCAGGTCTCCCTTTGCTCGGACACGGAAAGGCAGCTTTAATGCCAGCGACTTCCCTGCAGGCGCCGACGGGGCCGGGCTGCCCAAGGACGGGGTGGTTGCGGAGGCCAAGGAGCAAAGCGGGGCTGTGGCGGCCGAGCGCAGAGGTAAGTACAGAGCCTGCGGCAGAGCAGGGATGGAGCAGGACCCCATGGGCGCTATGGGGGTTCCCATGGCATCGGTAGGACAGGCTGGAGCTTTGCAGGTGGAATTCCCTGAAGAACACAAAATCAGATTGATGAGGTTTTGCCTCACAGCCCCTTCTCCCACCCATCCTCACCCTGGCTTGGGTGTGAGACCGAAGGCATCGCAGTCCCTGTCCCAGCAAACCAAGCAACCACTGCAGGGTCTCCCAGTCTGGGCTCTCCACCCCAGTTTCTCTCCTGACCACGGGATGCGATCCCAGCAGGGCTTTGTGTTCTCTGCAGGTGGGAGGGGACACCAGGTCCACAAATCCTGGCCAACATCCATCACCGAAGCTGACAGCAGTCTGGAGTCAAGCGCAGGTACCAAAACCAGCCCCGGGCAGGCAGCGTGGCCCCTTTACAGCCCAAAAACACAGCACCAGGGCTGAGAGGAACCTGACACCTCTCCTTTCTGTCTGCCTTGTGATAACAGTGCTGTAAATAAACCCCTGATCCCAGTCTGCAACAGGATGGGATGGGATGGGATGGATGGGGAGGGGGATGAGGGACCCCACTGGATTTTTCCCACTCCTCTGGCTGCAGCCTTCTCTCCTGAGAGGCTTTGCATGGGCACACACAGCCCCTGCCAGCTTCCAGTTTCTCATTTTCTGCAGAAAATGGAGAAAGCTGCCCCAGCCATGCCAGGCACACACTGCTCACTGCGGGAATGGCCCACAAGCCTCGGAGCAGCTCAGCAGATGGTTTTGCTCTGCCAGTCCCCCTCAGCTCTCTGATTTCTCCTGGCAGGTGAATTCAGCCCCAAGTTGCAGCGGTTGTCATCCAATGGCACTGCATCCTCCAGTGAGGAGCTGGAGGAGAGGGACGAGAGCACCACCCCCTTCGAGCAGAGTAGGTGACAGCGCGGGGGTGACACGGGGCTCCCTCCATGTTCCCACACACTGTGACAAAGCCAACTGCAGGTTGACTTTTCCCAAATTCAGTGGCTCTGGGTCCTGCTCAGCTGCGTTTCTGGTTGCTCCGCTTGCAGGCATCAATGGGATCCCCCCGGAGATGGCGGCTCCCACTGGGCCTTTCCGAAACGTTGGCCTGTCCAGGGCTGCCCAGACCCATCGGCTGAGGAAGCTGCGTGCCCCGTCCAAGTGCCGGGAGTGCAACAGCTACGTCTACTTCCAGGGAGCGGAGTGCGAGGAGGTAACGCAGGGTGGGGGACAGATGGGAGACACATCCCAGGAGCGGGGTGGCCTCGCCGCTCCCTGTGTGTGTCTCTGTGGTCTGCGCTGTGCCCAGATGGGAGTCACACACTCTGCACGTCGTGGTGTGGCTTTTTCCTCAGGTGCTGTGGGCTCACAGCAGACACCAGCCACGAGCCCTGACACAGACGTGGCCCAAGCCATGGGTGTCACCACAGCCAGGGGGTTGGGGTCTCTGTGGAAGCAGAGGACAACCTTGCCCCAGCTCTGACCTGTGATTAGGGAGACTCCTCCTTTGGGGAGGGGTTCATTGCTCCTGCAGGGTCTCCAAAAAGGGTTGTTCCTGCCTGTGTCCCTCTCAGCCTGTGCTCCGAGGGATGCCCGGGGTCTCAGGGGCCACCTCCCACCCATCCCACAGGGTTGTCTCCCACCCCTGAGCTGTTCCCGGTGTTTTCCAGTGCTGCCTGGCCTGCCACAAGAAGTGCCTGGAAACCCTGGCCATCCAGTGCGGACACAAGAAGCTCCAGGGGAAGCTGCAGCTTTTCGGGCAAGACTTCACGAAGGCGTCACAGGGCAGCTCTGACGGCATCCCCTTCATTGTCAAGAAGTGCATTTCCGAGATTGAGAAGCGGGCGCTGAAAACCAAGGTGACCGCTCGCTCTCCCCTCTTCTTCTCTTGAAATGTGTCTCTGCCTTGGTGTGAAAACCAGGGCTCATTTTGCAGCTCACTGGGGGCAGGAAGACAGAAAGTTCCGGGTGGTGAACTCAGCCTTGATACCCCAAACTCTGAGCTCCAAAACTCCCTTCTCTCCCTCTTTCCTGAAGCAGGAGTGACAGTGACGGCTGAGCTGGCAGGGGATGCCCCAGAATGGCTTCGGAGAGGGATTTCCAGCCTCAAAAGGAGCGGGTGGGAGCTGGAAGCTCCCTGTCCCCCCCCCACACAGCACCTCCCTTCACTCAGCTCCGCTTTTTCCTCTCCCAGGGCATTTACCGGGTGAACGGCGTCAAGACCCGTGTGGAGAAGCTCTGCCAGGCCTTTGAGAATGGGAAGGAGCTGGTGGAGCTGTCGCAGGCCTCCCCCCACGACATCAGCAACGTCCTGAAGCTCTACTTGCGGCAGGTGAGGCGACGGCAGCGCCGTCTGCAGGGGAGGACGCAGGGCAGGGGCGCCTGGGGAAGCCAACGGCCCCAAACCAAACCTGGCTCCACCGGGGGCAAATCTGCCCAAACTGGGTGTGATCTGGGTGCAGGGGGAGGGCGCCCCCCCCGCCCCCCCCCCTGCCATGGCCACGCGGTCCCTCCACATCCATGGAAAACAATGGCGCCGAGGCACCAAATCCTCCCCTACTTCACAATGGGGAACCGCGAATGCGGAAAGGGAACTGATCCAGCAAAGATCACTGTGCACTACAGACCCGGGCTGAGCCCACGGCTCCCCGAGCAGGGATGAGCTCCTGGGTCACGCCAGGGGGGAGCTCAGATGGGTGCTGAGCCCCTCACATTGCCCTGCATTGTGCTCCCTGGGTGCTGGTCCCTGCTCTCAGCAGTTCCCCACCCCCAGCAAACTCAAAAACCGGGGGTGCAGCAGCATCGCCCACATCCTGCAGCAGCTGCAGGCGGGGGGGGGGGGAGCTGCTTTCCCCGCCTCGACACTGAACTCCTCAGTGCTGCACTGCGGGGGCTGGCGCAGCCCCTCCACACAGGAATTGGGCTCAGCTTCAGGGGGGACCCTCACCCTGGGCCCCCTGAACTGGGAGAAGGGCTCGGAGCTGCCTCTGTGGTTTCTGCAGAGGAGAAAATCAAGAGAGGAGGAACCAGTCCTGAGCCATGACCTGAGGTCTCGCTGCATAGAAAAGGGTTTAAACTCCTCTGTAAGAGTGTCTGGGGGGCACAGCTTTGCTGCAAGGGGCAGCCTAGCCCCAAACCCCGCTGCCGC
>NW_010174900.1:9639-11239 GCF_000695765.1 Mesitornis unicolor
TTCAGGAGCCACCGCCAGCCCTGCAAAGCCACCAACAGGGTAACGCTGCTCTGGCTGCTGCGATCAGCCCTCAGACCACTGACCACAGACCCACCTGCACTGCAGGCTGTGCTGAATGGGCCCTGCCTTGGCCCAGAGCAACCACCCCATCCCGTGTCAACCCTGTCCTGTGCCACCCCCGTCCTCTGTCACCCCAGTCCTCCTCCTGACCCCTTCCTGTCTGTGAGGGTCCTGCTGCTGCACCCACCTGGGGCCAGGGCTTTTCCAGCCAAAAAAAGAGCCTTCCTTAACCATGACCCAGCAGAGAGCACCCTCAGGCTGCTCAATTGCTGCTTTTCACTTGAGCCTCACAGGCACTAATTAGCCAGGACAAGGCTGGATTCACACCCTTCAGAAGGTGGATAAATAACCGTCACCTTCAGGGCCATGTGCTTTGCAAGCACTGGGGAACTTTCCCTGCTGTAGAAAGGCCCCAGGTTTGCTCAGATCCAGAGCATGGGGCAGCTCTGGGGCTCAGGGAGGGGTTGAGCACCCACCTCTCCCCAGTACCCATCATCTCCCAAGCACCCACCACCTCCCCTCTTCCTGCCCGCAGCTGCCGGAGCCCCTGATGCCGTTCCGGCTGTACAATGAGCTGATGGGCCTGGCCAAGGAGAGCCTGCAGGGCGGCGAGGCCAAGGGCAAGAGCGGGAAGGGAGGCCCAGAACTGGCAGACAAAGGGGCCGACACGGACAAGGTGGTGCTGAACCTGGTGCTGAAGGTGAAGGAGCTGCTGAAGGAGCTTCCCCGGGAGAACATGGCCACGCTGCAGTACCTCCTGCAGCACCTCAGGAGGTGAGGAGGGTGCGGGGGCACCATCCCCCCCTTCCCCGGAGGGCAGCCTCCCCACCAGACCCACCCCAGTGTGGGAACATCCCAGCCCTTCAAGGAAGCAGGGGGCAGATCCGGGGCTGCAGCTGCCTCCATGCCATTCACGGATCTGGAGCATCCCTGCTCACTCTCACCAGCTCCTCCTCCTCTTTGCCCCCCTCAGGATCGTGGAAGTGGAGCAGGACAACAAGATGACCTCGGGCAACCTGGGCATCGTCTTTGGGCCAACGCTGATGCGTCCGAGGCCAACAGACGCTACCATTTCCCTGTCCTCGCTGGTCGATTATCCCCACCAAGCTCGCATCATCGAGGCGCTCATCATCTTCTACTCTACCATCTTTGAGGACAAGGACAGCGCGGTGCTGGGCGATGCGGGCAAGGAGGAGGGAGGCGGCAGCTCTGGCGTGGTAGGAGTCCCTGGGGGAGGGAGCACCCTTAGGGGACGCCGGTCCGGCCAATGCCGTTGTCCTTCTCTTGGGAAACTCCACCTTTGTCACGTCCCCTCACGCATCCCGAGTGATTTTCTCCCCAAAAGAACGGTGGCAGCAGCTGAGCCGGGCAGGGCGGGAGGGTGGATCCTCCGCACTTCTACACCAGGACAAGGAGTTGTTTTTTCTCCATTTTCTGGAGCCATTTCTCAGCGAATGAGGAAGTTTCCTGCTCTTCCGTGCCCTCACCGCTGCTTCCCTTCCCCCCAGGCTGGTGCAGGCTCCACCCCCGCCACCGTTCC
>NW_010174901.1:0-3733 GCF_000695765.1 Mesitornis unicolor
TGTAATATTATAGTATATATAAAGTAACATGATATAATATATAATAGTTACTACAATAACTATATCTAGTAACTATTATAAATAATTAAGTTATAATAGTAACTTCTAGTCAGTCTGATCATATGCGTACAAACTGTTTCTGAGAATCTTTTTGATGATGAAGGTGTCTGTGTGATATCTTCTGAGGTGACAATAGATCCACAGAGAGAGAAATTTAGCCTTGCGTTTAGGATTAGCCCACACTCCTCTACCCTAAATTTAGACATTGAACAGATTTCCATAGAAGAGTGCACAAAAGTAAAAAAAAAAGAAGGAAGACTCCTGCCTGCTTCAGCCTCTCCCAAAGGTCCCCAAAGCCAATTGAGGAGATAAATGGTGGAAGCAGATCTAGTTTTAGAAGAGCTAAAATCAAGACTTAATTTTTGTCACCTTTACCTCCTGGCTTTACCATCTCCTGACATAATATTCATCATAAGCATCTCTACACATGCATTTTATTAGCAATTACCAGCATCCCAGTGATGTCTTTGGGATCATGACTGATGACTAAGATGGATGGCTACACCTTCACACACCAAACAAATTGCTACCAATGTGCTACACTGTATTTCAAAGACATACACTAACAATTTTTTCTGGTCAAGAAGCAGGGTAGAGCAGGTATCCATACTGAGAAATCTAAGTATTCATACTTGTGTTTCTTAATTTCTGCCTTGATTACTGAAAATGTTTCAGTTTGACCCTTTTTTTTTTAATTTCTCTTCTACAAAAAACAAGCTCAAAGAGGTGATTTTCAGTTATTTCCTTTCATGAATTTTGCATGTGCATATTGGGCATTTCGAGAGCAAAGCCTGAATGATATCAAACAAAGCTGACCATCACAAAGTGAGATTAATACGGACCAGTGGAAAGGTATGGAAATTCACTGAGTTAATGGTGAAAGAGACCATATGTCCTCTGACGCCTTGACTTGATGGAATGCCGCTCCATAAATGCTTCCTTAATGCATCCCGTTGTGCCTAGGTGTGGGATGACGTATGGTCTGCCTCCATCCTTTCATGAGCTTTCATCTCTTTCATTTACAAGCCGTGTGTTCTTATAATGAAGATTTTTCTGTTCGCCAGAATATTAGAAGAGGGCAATTGGGGGTAATTGTTCAAAACCTTTGTTAGATGCACATGCAAGTCTATGAGTAATATTTGGATATTGGCAATTTTGGGAAGGGATTTGCCAGGGCCTTCTATAAATCAAAATGTAACTCTTTTTCCTTCCCTTTTCTTAACACTAAGGTTCGAAGCATTTGCAAAAAATGATTACTACTCTACAATCTCTTTTAAGCACCCTGCTCTCTGATATGTACTGATAACAGCAGTTGCACATTTCTTTATCAGGACAAAAGAATTTCTAGCAGTATTATTTTTATTATTACAATCACCCCCAGTCAGTTCCACATCCATAACAGTAGGGCCTAAATAAACAAGCAACGTACAGGAAGACATGGTCCCTGCCTCAAAATGTTTATGATCTAATTTAAGACAAGACACAACAAATGAGTATAACAAATGTTCAACACAGATTCAAAATGTAAACATACGGTAGATAGGAAAATGGCCATAAATTCCTCTATCAAAGATAACACCTCTCAAAGTCTCTCACACAGTCTCTGTAACATGAAACATGTCAAGTGAAGCACACACAGGGAGGGGAATGCACATGTTGGTGCTGCTGCTGAAAATTCAAGTAAAAACTAATGCAAACTAAAAGCTTTTTTGTTTTCCTTAGGAAATACATTCAAGCCTAAAGAAAATGAAATATACAAATGACTGTTCTTCAAAGAGTTGGGATTTTTCTAGTGTGGACATTCATATAGAAACATTTTGTAGCTGATACTGAAACAATAAATAGAAAGATGTGTAAGTATAAAGCTGTTCTTGAGTTTTGTATTATCTAACATAGGAAACACATCTGGAGTGTTGTTTTTATTGTTAGTTTATTGCTTTATTGTTTTGTTTAAAAAAGATAATATTGTCTCCTTTGGATCTGGCAGTGACTAAAAGCATAACAAACTGTGATCCTGTGATCAGAGCAGTGGAGCTGGATGCAACAAGAGAAGGATGCTGCTGAACTTGTTCCTATTCAGAGCTGTTTTGGGGCCATGCTTCAAGTAAGACCCAGGGGTGAAGCCAAGAACAAGGAGCTAAGCTCTCTTCAGCCCCTCATGCCTAACTTTAGCACCCAGCTATGTTCAGATGGTTAGTCCACAACCAGGTCCCTATTCCATCCATGGCCTCCAAAAGCAAGCATGACACACCTCATAAATGTTTCTAGCTGTACCTCATTTGCTGCAATGAAACTCAAAGGTCGCAACCTAAATTGGCCTCAGCTAACAAGCTCAGGGGATGTCGCTGTAGGTACAGTACTTTGTTCTAGCAGAGTATTTGGGCCATATGCTCCTGCGTGAGTCACCTTTGAAGGTCTTGGAAAAGCTGGTTGTTCTGCGATCACCCTTCCCTCTCCCCCTTCCCCTTGTCTAGCGAACGATCATAAGCCTCAAAATCAATAATTACAGAGTCAGCTTTACCAACAGGTAATATTCAGGCACACAGGTTCAAAATGTAAACATAATATAGGAAGCAAAGCAGCTGTGAATTTATCTTCTGAAGATAACACCTCTCAAAGTCCCTTCTGCGGACTTAATAAAATAAAACATGCTGAACACCAAAGGGATTGCATAGCAGCCTAAACAGCACGTTGGAAATATCCAGGTTGCCTGGGCTTAGCTCTGACAACCGGCAGGCTCTCCTTGGACCTTCCCACTCCCAAATTAGCCGGAGCCTGCCCCACACTGTTTCCAGTGAGAGCTCACTTAGCTGAGCCCCGAGATGCATCATCTTTGTTGCACTGGTCATTGAGATTACAGATTCTGCAGCTTTTTTTACCGCAGGGATTATTTCTGCCTTTGGGTTGGACTAAATTTCCCCTCTGTTGTTACCAGGCGCTCTGCTGTGAGGCAATTCTTTGCTCAGCTTCCCTCACCTGCCTGCCAGCAGCCTTTACCGCAGTCTTTCATATATAGATATAAAACCCCACTGTGCAAAATACTCTATTCATCCAGGCGCTTGCATGCTATTTGTTATTGATAAATATCAATATTATCATCATTAGCAGAGCAGACAAATTACCATTATTATCTATTTAACTGGCTGCTAGTACAAAAGGGGTTAGTTCGTTGGTTTGGGTGGGTTTTTTTGTTTTTTTTCTATTATGAAAAGACTGTGAAGGAAATAAGGAAGAAAAAGGAGCACTCTACAATATGAAAAACTACATTCAGTGTCTACAAACAAATTAAAATCAGATATGGAAAGTAGCTCCCACAAGAGAGGATTAATGAACATACACACTGGCCCGAGTTCTGCCCTTAGGTGAAGTCAATGAAAAAAAGTAAGTGCATATTTTTGGCCCATTACGTCTTTCCTTACAATGTTTTCTTAATATAAACCCAAATCCAGGGACCAGATCTACTCCAAAAATCTCTCAAGTTTTCTCTTGAGCAATATGAAATCTTATGGAAAATGATTTCTAATATCACAGAAAACAGAACACTTTCAGTCCAACTGGGAACACGCTTATTTCACACAAATGAAAGAAATAATCCCGCTCGTTCTAATTGGAGAATATTTTTCTGGGGCAGTGATTTTGTCAGCTGTAAAAATGATTAATGCTGTAATTCAGC
>NW_010174901.1:3764-6260 GCF_000695765.1 Mesitornis unicolor
TACTTAGGCACATGTTCAGCCAATTCCTATTCAGCAAAGCATTTAAGTACTTAACTTTACGCACATGCTCAGGAATTTCAGCATGTGCTTATGGGCCAGATAGGGAAGGATGCAGCATCAAATGACACCGAGTGGTGCTGAGCAGGTTTCCAGCCATTGCCCAGCACTCATGGGTTACCATACACTCACCGCAGTGAGGTTTTGGCATCTCCCTTCATCTTGCCATGAGATGCTCTACATGTGCTGTTAAATAAAGTTTGACCATAAAATGGAGCCTAGGCGTGGGGGCAGAAAGACAGAGCTGGAGAACGATGACCAAGAATATCATCAGGCAAATAAAAACCTCTGGACCATCCAGAAGGAGCTAAAGCAGGGGTAAATCTACTATTTGCCACTGACTGATGGCAGTTACCATCTTGTCCAGATCTCCAGACGATCGTAACATTCCCACACCTAACCAGATGGATCCAAATGTTTCACCGTATTTTTTTTCCCCCAGTTTTCTCATACTGATCCATGGGGTTCAAAAACAGGTGTCCTCAGTGCAAAAAAAAAGTAGCTATTTTCAGCCTTCAATTTAAAATCAGCCAATACAGAGAGGGCAGCTGCAAACTGCACAAGTTAAAAATAAGTCTTTTGAAAAAGATAAGTATTTTTTACGAAAACATAAGGGAAAAATACATACATGTAACACTGATCACCCTAAAAACTTAAGCACGTAAAGTCTGGAAGCAGATTGATGGGTTTTATTACAGGGTGGAGTGTTTTTCCCCCTGTTGTTCAGACACCTGTTGAAATTAGAGCTGGATAAATATTTTTGATTAAAGTTATACAGTCTAAGAATGTCGCCACATCTTTATGAATTTTTGAGGAACAATAATTCCAAGCAGTACCCAGTTTTCTCATAAACTGTGCGTATCCATGTGTATATGATTGGAAGCCATCTAATTTATTTGAATATGCATGAAACCAGGTGACTGATGATGTCTCTAAACCCTACTGCAGGCAGAATTGTAGAAATCTGCAAACACTCAAATGTATATCAGGCTATTAATCAATAATCTGCTCTGATGCAAATTTCTTACAGTTGAAGTCACAGCCCTTTGGTAAAGGCAAAACTGCACTTCTCTGACATGAGGGACTTATCTCAGAGTGGTCAACAGGTCCTCAAAACCAATGGTTTTTATTAGGAATACAATTCAGCTTTAGCTTTTTAATAAAAACAAGAAAAATAGCACCTGTAAGTAACCCAGGGAAAACGCAGCATGAAATTCAATGCAGGAAACTCTTGGCATGAAAAGCCGAGCTACATATTCAGGATGGGTGGCCCAAATACAGATGCACACGGAAATATTTGTCTTTGACATGCCTGGTGGAACACCAGGAATGAATAACTTCCCAGTACCTGAGGAAAAAAAAAGAGGCAAACCGCCTGATTTTAAGGCAACAGCAACAGACTAATAAAGATAATTGTGTCACTGTGGTAGAAATGTTATGAAGTACCAAAGCTCTGTCCTCTAAATGATGCCTAATCTCAACCATGGAACAGCTCAGTTTGTCTCTTCCTTTCCCAAAAACTGAAACTAAAAATAGTCTTTCACAGGGAACAAAAGGGACATAGCCATATTTTAAGTAGTTCTGGTCAAACTTTGCAAATAATTGCAGGAAATATTTTTTTTACTTTGATTTTCAAAGACAACCTTTCAATATGTTAATTGGAAACTCTATATCATCCAGAAATATATCTAAAATGTTTTCAGGTTGATAACCATATAAATCAGAAAACATTGTGAATATATGCAATTAGTCTTCTATAGGGAGTTTTGCATCCTTTCACCAAAAAAATGTAATTTTGCACAAAACCCCAAGTTACTTCTTAAAGTTAATCACTAAGCAGGGAAAAAAAATGAACAGTTTTATTAAACAGAGTAAGAATAAATGAAATGGGAAAAATATACAGCCCAAGGTATCTCGGAAGGGATGGGATGGTCACTACTGGGGGAAGCAACAAAGCACAAAGATCACGGATACAAGAGGAGAAAGCAGGGCACAGTAGATGAGAAGAGAGGTGGGAGGAAGGTCTGTGTGACAAGAGTGCAGGAGATGGAGTATGATTTCCTAGGGGGAATATGGAAAAATGCATAACAGAACTTCTTTGTTTCAATTTGATTTTATAACCACCCTCACGTCTGGGTCACAAGTTAGCACACCCTTACAACTCAAACTGGCTCTACAAGTTTTTCACTCCTTTAGACTGTGTTACTGTGTTGTACTTTAAAACCAGTTTTTCCTGTGGTCAACAAAAAGTCAATGAAAAAGAACAATACAGCTCCACTTGCATTTTTGGTGTGCAGTTGATAACATTGCTTGAATACATTTGCACAAAATCAGTTCTGGTGTAATTCTCTGTTCATACAGGCATACAAGTTAGTGATAAAAAACTGCATCATTAATGGACCTACTAGCAATAGTCCAGTTATTCTTCATCATCATCAT
>NW_010174902.1:0-367 GCF_000695765.1 Mesitornis unicolor
CTCCGCGCTGTCCCGCGGTTCGCGGAGGGGGTGGTGCGGCGATGCGCGGAGCCAGACCCATATCGGGGAGAGTGGGGTGGGCGGGACAGGCGGAGATGTCTCCAGGTATGTGTGTGCTCTTGAGAGTAACGCCGCCGTGTGAGTGAGCGCTTTTCCTCCCTCTACTCGCCCCGGAGGACGGAAAATACCCCCAGGGGTGGTCGCTGGGGACACACACCACTCTCTGTCTCTGGGCTAATGCTAGGGCAACCCGGGGCTGGGCCCCAAACCCACCTACATTAGCTCTCCCTCTTGCCTTATTTTCGAGGTGGGGGTGCGTCAGGACTGGGCTAAGCGCCCGGCGGGCAGGGGAAGGCCGCGGACTGCG
>NW_010174902.1:401-5414 GCF_000695765.1 Mesitornis unicolor
TCCAGTCCCGGTGCCCCTCCTCGCCGAGCGGGCGGGGGCAGCAGGAGACGCGGCGCTCAAGGGGGTGGAAGTGTTTGCGATTTGTAGGGATCAATGGAAAGAGCCACTGGAAACGTGCAGGATGTGGTGTCAGTAACTTGGGAGGAAGCTTGAGACAGTAGCAAATGAGTATAACGTGTTCGAGGGCTTCTCCTTCCTCAGAGCAATTGATTAAAAGCCATTAATTAGCCATTTAAAGCAATTAATTAAATTGATAAATTAATTGGGCTGTGTACAGCTCTGTGTCACAGGGCGAATTAAACAAGACAGCTTTTCTAGCGATTCGTCTATTTATTTTAACAAATTTCGTGCTACAGCTTTTATAGAGTCCATGAGAGAGTGGGTGACTCATCGTGCTCTGGAGATGCTGATATGCAAATTCAACAGGGTTATAAATTAAAAAAAAATAAATCATCTAACAACTTGTATCGCTCCCATACCCCGAAATATCCCTTCTTGCCAAGATGAGTAATTAGCATTTGCTTCTTCGCTGACCTTCATGGCCCTGCTTGGATACGGTTAACCAGAATAAAAATTTAGTCCGCAGAAAAAGAATCTAATGACTACAACAGGTGTAAAGATCTTGTTCCGCAATTTTTGCTCTCCTTTTTTTTTGCCTTCCATTTCCCTCCCGGCCCAAGCAGGACCTTCCCGGCTGCTGCCGCACAGCTTTTCCTGGCACCGCTTTGCACTCCGCTCCCCGCCAACCCCGCGGACTTCTTGGGGGCCACTTAGCGCTGTGTAAACCTCGGCATCACCCGCTGGGGCTAAAACCGCATCAGAGCCGGGGTTAGCAGCAGCCTTTCCAAGTGAAACTTGACGTTTCTTGAACCACCGAAACAGGCGGCTGATCTTGCTTGCAACTGAATCTCTTGAACTTGGTTTGACACCGCCACGCTTTGGCTGGGTCCCACACGCTGGACGGTGAAAGGGGAGCGCACCGGACTTTGGAGGTGCTCTGCCTCCCCAATTAGCCTACATTAGCCATATAAATATATATATATATAAAGATACTGCACGGAAAGAGATATAGGTTTACTTTTTCCCTCCATCTGGGTTGTTTATACAGGTGCGGGCTGAACGCTTTCCCTGCTAAAGATTAATGGGAGAAAGGGCTGAATTTCTTTAAACAGAGAAGAAAATGGTACCCAGCCTTAAAAGCCACAATGGCAAATCTCACCTTTCGCGTCTCCCTTTACCTCGGCGGATTAAAGGCGGCGCGTAATAGAGATTTCGTCTCATTAATGAAGGGATGGGGTGGTTTGGGGTGTGGAAATAGCCAAATTCTCAGAACGTCTTTGCCTGCTTCTTGTTATTAAAGGAAATGGGAAATGCAATGGAATAAATCAGAAGTGAGCTACAGGGTTTACTTCGGATTTACACCCAACGAAACCGAGCAGAACTGACTCCTCTCACATCCAGCAAAACCGCTAATTTCTGCGACCCTGACGAAGATATCATTTTCAGGATAAAGTCTTTGATGGGGCCTGGGCATTACATCATGCTTCTATTTGTCAGGACTTTATCCTTGATGGCCTCTGTACGCTGAGCATTTTACGCCCGTTATCGGGTGCAGTCCCTTTCCTCTCTCTCTGTTAAAAAGTAAATCCGCTGTGTGGCCTGTGCCCGGACCCGGAGCCCAGCATCTCTCCGCTCTTTCGGGGTCCATCCCTGCGCGCTGCTTGCGGCGTCGGGACAGCCTGGGTCTGCAAAACCCAGCGTGTGCCGTGCCTGGAAGGGAAGGGTCAGCTACTAAACCAGCTCCTGCGTGGAATGAAGCTGCAGAGAGGCTCTTCCCCGGGGAGGTCTGCCTCTGCCTCCGTTGTTAGCCCTGAGGCCACAGAAAGCAGCTTTAATCTGCTCAGGGAGTCCCTGGTTCAGGCGGGTGCACTGGGACAGAGTGTTTTTTCTCGAACTATCCCAAAAAGCATTTTGCTAAATAATTTTAACCAGCTAACCCAAACAAAGAGGAGTCCACGAAAACCAGATTTCTCCTTTATCTTTGCAGCAGCTCAAGGTGTTTCGTGCTGTGCCGCACCTGAGGGGCGGCGAGGAAGGGCGCAGCGCTGGGCGGTGCCCGAAGCTGACAACTCCACAGGTACCTACCATGGGGCAGAGCGGGATCACCCATTTATTTTCTTCCTGAAGTTTCAGAATAAATTATAGCAAAAAATTGATGTAAGATTTATATATAAATAAAAAAAAATAGAAAAAAAGTCCAGTGGCCATGTCTGTAAAACGCAGGGTTATCTCCGATTGTAGGAGAGGGAACTGCTAAAAGACCCCTGTCTTTCGCATTCATCCTCTGGGATGTTGGCAGCGACAAAGCAGGGTGGAGGAGGGAGGTGGTGTGTTCTCGATAAAGTGCTTGAAATGAGGCTTTTCTCTGGCATTTGTCCTTTCCTCGAACTCAGCCGCGTCACCGAGCCGCTTCGCTCCGACCTAAAGTACCCTTACACTTTTACGGAAAGATCTTAGTGCCACAAGGGCGTTTTTATCCCTTTTTTCTCGCGGTGTGGAGAAAGGCAGGGTGCCTGGAGGGGAGAAGGACAGCGTCTGGCAAACGTCTCTGCCTTGATCTCTCCACAAGCGTCTACAACACGCACTCAGGCAGGGCTTCTGCCGCGAAGGAATGCTAGGCATTGCTGGTCTCGTAGGGAGAGCAGGTAGATGAATTCGTTAAACGCCACCTGGAGCCATCACACATCTGCGTGGCTCAAGTTCCCCGGTAAAGACACCTAGTAAGGAGAGAAGTGTGCGGTGTCTCTCGTTTCCCCGCTGGTCCTGCCGCCGCTAAAAACTCCTGTACCGGGGTATGCCGTCTGGCACGGGTGGAGGAGCCACTAAAGGATGCCCTTTCCTATTGTCGCTTCCTAAGGTGACAGCGCCGCGGTGCCCGTGTCCCAGTCCTCTGGCAGGCGCCTAGCTCCGTGTGCACTGGCCCAGTTTCCCTGGGGCTGGGAGGGTGAGGGTCCTGAAAGCATCGCGAGGAAATGCAGGAACCGCCGGCCCGAGCAGTTATTGGAGATGAGTGTCTGTGTACTGGGAGGGGAGCTTCCCAAAAAAGGTGGCTTTCCACCATGAAAGAAAACGAAAAAAACTACTCAATCGGTCAAGTCATGTCAAATAAAGCAAACAGGGAATAAATGAACCCCTGAAATTATTAAAAAAAGAGTATCTAGTAGAATTTATTTTGCCTGCGGTGCGGTGCGGTGCAGCAGCTCTCTCCCTGCCGCCGGTGGAGGCTCCGCTCGGGCAGAGGAAACCCTCGGCTTCAGGAGGAAAAAGCTCTCTCCCCGCCGGCGGGGATTGCTGGGAGCCGAAAAGAGGGTCGAGCCGCTGGGGGTGCGGTGCGGTGCGGGCGGCGGCAGGGCTGATTTTACCGCTTGGGCAGCGGCGGGGGGTCAGCAGTACTGAGCATAAGCAGGGACACGCTTTTAGAATAAAAAACCTCACAGGTTTCTCCATCAGTTCCCTAATTTCCCCAAAGTGCATCTCACCCTGCAGCGCAAGGAGAGAGGATCTTCCCCGCGGGAAGAAATCGCTCCCCGTGATTTTTTCCTTCCCCCCTCCCCGAAATTTCCAGTGCAATGACGACGAGGAGGCGTTATGAACTGCAAAGGATCGCTGCTTTCCTCGGAGTTGGGCCAGCAGTGAGTTTTGCTCAGGTATCCCCAACTTACAGCAGGATTTCCCTGTGGAATAGCTGGGCAAACTCTCTAAATACCTCCTGGCGCCAGAAGAAAGTTCTCATGTAATGGATACCCGCTGGTGTGAGAACACGGGTTCTGCTCACTTTGTCAATCACTCCGGGTGGGGGGATGAGGAGGAAGAGATGGGGATTTCTTTTAGTGAAAAAAAAAGAAAAAAGAAAACAAAAAAGAGAGAAAGACATATTTTTCACTATTTTTTTCCTAATGATGCCTGGAGATGTGCTGTTGGCCTAAAAAGACCAGAATTAATGGTACTGTTTAAAGTGCAGTTTGTTTCTTGTCTTGGAGCAAATTAGCTGGAATAACAAGCAAACATGAGGCAAGAGGAAACACTGTGTTACACTCCTCCTTGTGTTTTACTCTGAAAGTGAAGCCCACCAGAGCAAGACGGAAGAGATGGGGAGAGATAATAACACTACAACACTTCATTATACTTGAATGCTCCAGCACACTCACTCGCTTTGCCTGAGCTGCAGCAGAGCAGAGGGAGGAGTGCAGCTTCCCTAGGGACCACTAGCAAAGTCTGAAGGGGCTCTCAGATAGGGGGACACAGCCAGTGGGACAGCTTCGTGGTCAGCAGGGGGAAAATCACTGCCCAGAGTTGTCTGGAGTGAAAGAAAACTCCGATGCTCTGGCATTGCATCAGTAGCTCTATTGAGGGAAGGCTGCAAAAGACACACGGCACATGCAGCCAGTCATTCAGTTGTCTGGTGAAATTATTCCTCATTTTCTCTAGGGAACTAATTTGCTGTGAAAGGCACACAGGCAGCCCTCTGAACTCCAGACAGGTCAGCATCTTGGCACACTGTACCTCAACAGTGCTCAGGCTTTACTTAGTGCAGGCCAAGTCAGGATAGATGCTCTTCCTCTCGTAAGAAACGGTATCACTCTGGATGTGCTCTGTTCCCCCCATAGGATATTGTGTGTCTGGTTATAATATTTGCTTTTTCAGCTATTTGAATTGGTGGGCCTATAATAAACCTAGATTTTAAATTGACAGAATTACAAGTGACCACATCCCCTACTATTGGGTTAATTCTGGATCTGAGATGTAAGACAGACGACATGGTCCCAATAGTTTATTTCTAGATGTAATAGGCATAATTCTAGAATATGATCTCAACGTATATAGGTGGGTCTATATTTAAAAAGGAAGAGCTTAAAGTGTTAGGTTAAGAATTCAGCTATGAGGTTTTAACATCAATTTTCCCACTTTCTGAAATGTCTACATAATATTCTACATAATATATAATATTATAAT
>NW_010174903.1:0-14085 GCF_000695765.1 Mesitornis unicolor
CTGGGATCCGCAGAGGGAAGTGGGGGAAAAAACCCACCCCCGGGCCGCCAAGTTAGGGGGCGGGGGTTAGGCCGCCCCGGAGGCTCCTCCGCCGCCTTCCGTCTTCGTCCCGCAGCGCTCCGCCGGTCCTGGCGGTGTTATCGTCCCGGGGACGCAGCATACCTACTCTGCGCCGGGCGGAAGCAAAGCCTCCCCCGGGGCACGGGGCGACCCCTTTGTCCCTGCCGGGGTAAGATAGCAGGGAAGCTGGAACCCGGCCCGGGAAGGTACGCGGGGCTCCCGAAGGGAGCAATGGTGGCAATGGCGAGTGCCCCCGGCAATGGAAATGAAAGTCTGCGGGTTTGCCACTGCTCGCTTCGGCAGACTGTAAGCGCGGGTAAACGTTTCAACACGGCCTTTTCTTCCTCGAAGAACGCATTTCTAGTGCAAGTTTTAAAAATGTAAAATATTTACGTTTCTTTTGGTTTTTTAATTGTACTAAAAGTAAAAATTTGAGAAAAATCTGGGGCTCTAAGTATTTAGAGCACTGATCTGCCCTGGTAACAATGGAGCAGAGCAGAAAATCACAACCACCCTCTCCCTTTGTAGAAGTCAGTTAAAATGTTCACCCTAAAAAAACTCACCTAAAAAATTACTGATACAGAATGAGACACTGGTATTTAACAGTGACAGAGCTGTGATGTAGTGCATGCCTCTTTCACCAAACATAAAAGTGTGTGTCAGCACACACCTGAAGAAAGAGCACATTGAACTTGGGGGTTTAGGGGAACTCAGACCAGCAAGGGCAATTCCAGAGGCCTGAAGAAATGCTAACAAGCAGCGACAGCAGAGAAGGGACTGCTTTTAGAAGGAATTTCACTGGAGTTTTGTACTGCCATGTCTTTGCTTCTTGTTTCATACTGGCTTTTTTTAACATCATTGGATCTTCCTCTTCTACATGACTTGCTCCTCCTCCATTTCTTAGTCCTGCTGTTGTGGTTATCTAAAGGTGATTATCCATTTCTGAAATCCCAGCAGAGTGGAATTGCTTTCCACATGCTTCTCCTTGTGAACTGCACCTTCAGAATTCCATCGTCTCTTCCTGTCCTCCCTGCTGCCATAAGCACAATTTTACATGCAGCAGGATGGCTTGCAGTGATACAGATAATCCCTTCCAGGATGGGGAACACAGTCACACAGAAGTCACCTGCAAGAACCACCCCATCTTGTGTAAATTGCTGCTGTGTTAGAGCTGCAGACTGGTTTTAGGATGGGACTCTATTTCTGCAATATGCTTGCCAATAAAGATCTACATCAATATAATCATTGGAATACAAGCAAAATAGTATGAGCCTGGATTTGTTACCATGCTAAATTCCAGCTTGGGGAAAGGAAGGAAGAGTATCATGGCGTATTTCCTTTTGGGAAGAGCAAGACTGATAAAGGGATATAAACTGTGCCCTTTGAATAACATTCATCAGTAATAGCTGACTTCTACAATAGCACCTGTAAGGAGAACTGACTAAAATCATTCCTGCACTAGGCATGTAAGAGCTGGGTAAAATTAAAGTAAGATTCCTTTCTGATGCATACTAAGCATACCAAGGTAACCTGTAAACAGAATTTTGTCTTCCACATATGCATCAAAGGCAGCTACACTATGTTTGCTCTGTAAATTCAAGTGCTGCTTTATTTACTTATTTTACTTCCATTTTACTTATTTAGAACAATTTCCATATGGTGACATGCCTTTAATGACACTCATGACCCAAAAATACTTGTCAATGTAGTCAAACACCTATTGACATGAGTCACTCAAGTTAAATAGATGTTATTAAAAATGAGACAAAACAAAAGGCAAATATATATATCTCTCCAGCAGAATGAGAGGGATCATCGCCATTTGATCAATCTTCCCTGTGAGTTATATCTGCAAGTTACTTTGAGGTAGCGCTAGAAAGAAGCTGTTGGTCCAAGAGCATCCCTGCAAAAAGAAACATTCATGGCTTCAGTACCATTTTACCTTTTTTTTGTACGCTTTTAAGTACTCATTACCCTTTTTGGCCTGTTTCTTTCCCCCTGTGTACTGACTGCAGGATTTGTAGCCCTTCAACCATTTCACTAAAGCCTTTCTGTTTAGAGAGGTGACAAAAACACTACTCCAGAAGAAATTAGTGGGTTTTGAGTAAAAAGGCACTACCTATTGCAGCTAGGTGCGATGAAGAGTTTATAAAACCAATACTAGATAGTCTTGGGGAAAAAAAACCACACCACATTTCAGGTGGGTAACACAGAGACAAAACAACTGGAAGTGAAATAGCATGGTGCTGAGAAAGTTGCTTCTAAGACTTCTTCCTTAATGGTCCCACTGCAATCAGATTCTTGTAGGACTCATGGCAGGCATCTCTATGATGCGTTCAGGTCACTGCGTATGCCAGCTAAGGCAAGCTGGTAGCTGAAGAGCTGTAAATTCACTCAGAACACATTCCTGAGACTTTGTACTAACAGTTCTGATGCACTCACTTTTTCCTGTATTTGGGGTTCATGGGTAACACACCAATACAGGAAGAAATTTTGCATTCAGTATGCGTTTACAGTGAAGAACATTCACTGCACAAACCATCTTAATCCAATGTACACATTCCTAACTTGGAAAAGGAGTAGGCTGGTAAGGCTCAGGAGACGGAAAAAGAGGTCAGAGAGCTATTTTAGAACAGTGTCACATGGGCTGCAACCAACACACTCTTCCCCACCTCATTTTTCTTGTATGTTCAGTAGAAGAAAACACACCTCCTGTAACATTTCTCTGATTTGGAAAAATAATGGCCCAACCAACCTCTTTCACTCCATTACATAAACAGTACTTTCATTGCATGGGTATTTTACAGTCCAGAACAGAAGGTGCATGCATGTCTGAGAACAGTCTCTAATGCAGTGCAGAGACTTTGTTAACAGATGAAAACTGCATAAATGGGAGTGGCTACACACTGACTTTGAGGTTTATGTAGCTTGGTGATATGATGTCAGACTAAGTGAAATTCCATCGCTACGTTAGCCCTTCATTACGTAGGTCACACACAGATCAACCTCCCAAATTCCAAAAATAAGCAGAGATACCCCATAGTATTTCTGCTGAGCCAACACACATACTCAGCATCACATTTTTAACAGATAACACGGTAAAAGGTTTTCACAAATTACTTGCTGCAACTTCAGTACAGTGTTAGGTGATGCTCTGCAAGCTACTTCAAAGCAGGATATAACCCAGGCACAGACCTGGAAGCTGTCTTGCTGCTCGTGGTGACGGTACTTGCTAGATACACAAAATCCCTTGCTTAGCAAACCAATTTGTACTGCTGAACTCAAAAACCACAGCTATGCACTACAACTGAAGTGTCATCAAATCCTGGATGGCTTTGAAGCTTTCATGTTCTCATCCAAATTCAAGGGGGCTCCATCTATGGTCTTGAGTTTCCTCCATACTGCAGTCCCCCAAAACAATTCCATGCGTACAAACAACCCCTTTCCCACCCAGACTCTTTGTTTCATTTATTCTACTTAGTCACATTCTCATTAATCTCCCTACCACCATCCAAAGACTCACCAGTCCACACAAAGGAAATGTTCAGTCAAGAAATCCATGCTTCCAGCTACCTTGCAACTACATCTCCACAAAGCAGGGAGCTAGAACTGTGATTCTATTCCCCCTGCCTACGTGAGGTTTTTAACTTTCTCTTCCTACATGTATATCTGCACAAAATCCCAGAATGAGCTTCTTATAGCACCCCAAAAGCCTTTTCTGTTTTAGAGCATCTACATTTCACAAGAAGACTTCAAAAATATTCCTAGTTGAAATTAAACCATGAAGATTTTGGTCTGCAGCTAGAAGTGACCTGCCAGCACTGAGTCATTACTCTGCAATACAGTATCCACTTTAAATTTAAGATCAGTATATGGTTTATGACCACCACTTTAATTACACCAAGTCATTAAAAAAAGCTGGAGAACTCTATTCGTACCTGCCATCATAGCAGTTATTGTTTAGACTGCCCTAAAACACACACACAGCAGTACCAAAGTGTATTGACTACCTTTAGTAGATCCCACAGCTATTGGCTATGATTATTTCTGCTACCTTTCTTCTTATGAGAGTATTCTTCTGTTCCAGCCTAACTTATCATTGTGTATATTAAGTAACAGATACTTTCGCATACACATGGGCTTAAGTAGTGCCTATGGCTAGAAAATACTTTATACCCTTCAAGATGAGAACAGTTTAGAGCAAGCCACTCATAAGTTGCTAGCTTAAAGCACGACTTTCCTCATTGCTATCTGCCCTAATCCCCTTTGACTTGAATAACTGTCATCTTACTCAAGTTTTATAACCTCATCACTATAAAACACCTGAGAATAAAGAAGGTTGAACAAATTGTAGAGATACTTAGAACTGGGTGCAACTTTGTTGAAGAGCTGTTACTAGGATAGTTTTTTTGTTCCCGATGGGTTGGTTTTTCTCCTTTAAACCAGAAAGTCACTTTCTCCAAGGATTCTTAGGTTTAACAAGATGTTGGTACACCAGGTTTTTTTTCCTGTAAAGCGTCAGTTGAGAAGACTAACAATAAGAAGGCCAGGAAAAACATTTTAAGTATCATCCTTAGTCTTTGGAATGCTTGCAGCTATGGAAGCTGAAAGTTTGCCTTTCTACATGTTTAAAATGCTGTACTGATAAAGCAATTCTAACTGACCTAGCAGATCAACAGTAGCATAATTAGCACCAGCTGGACTTCAGCAAAAAGAGTAGGCCCAAGTGTTCCCATAGCAAACACTGTGAGTGACTCCCAAATACACATCTAAGCAAGCGTGTTAGAAGCTTATACATAATTGCCTAGGCAACTTGGAAATACAGAAGGGCTGGTTTTAGCTAGTGACATGAGGCCTCTATCAAAACAAAGACAGGTGAAATACCCCTAGTGCCTCCAGCTAAATTCCACAAGCCAGAAGAGGATGTGCTTCACATATATAAGTAAAACCCCTTGCTGGCAGGTTTGCAGAAACAAAATTTTATTTACACAGGCAAGTCTATCTTCAGACCCCATTGAACTCTTTACATTTCTAGAATATTTACATGATTTCAAGATGCTCCAAGAGTAGAGTGATCAACAAAAAAAAAGGTATTACAGAAACTGTCAAAAGCATAGCAAAAAAAACCCAACCTATCATTGTGCTTTAAAACTTATGATCTAGAGTAATGTAGAAGAAATGTAATTTTAGCACCTTGGTCATAACGGTCATGCTATATAAGACACTTAAATAGCAGGGGGGATGTCAGAAGTGACCGTATCCAGAGGCTGCCAGTGACAATTCATTAGGGAATCATAGAGTTCTTCACTTCTCTCCATATATTGTCTGTTCATTTCATCAACATCAAAGTAAAGTTGTGGATCTGAAAAGAAAAGCCTGGTAAGTACAAGTGTCAGACCTTTAAAGGCATACACACAAAAACCTGAAGTAAATGCCTAATCAAATGTGCTTCAGATCTAATATATTTAATATAGTAAAATTTAATACGATGTTTATTCACCTATAATTTTTTAAACTAACCTGGCAAGTCAACTCTTGGAATCTGTGTGTTGTAATGCTACGCCTATTTGCTATTTCAAGATAAACAGCAGATTTAAGGATAATTAACTGTGAAGCTCTCACAAAAGCCCTTTCATTAATATCTACTACAATATACATTATGCAGGATAAAGTTTCTGTACACTAACAAAGTATGTCTCTATGCAAGAAACTGTCTGCAAGCCTTCCAAGCCAAACAATTAGATTTTGTACCAAGTCTTTAAATGGAAGCTGAATTCTCCTTTTAAGACCCGTAACATAAGATTTTACCTTGGGGTTTGGAAAAGCAAGCTTTTGCCTATTAACGAGTTTAACATAGAACACGCTTAGCAGAATCAACACAGATATGACAAATTCTGTATGAGATAATTTTGGAAGGAGAATGAAGGCAAAGTTACAAGAAGCCTACTGTGAAGCACTGTTGACAATGTCCCATTCGACTTGACAGGGTGTATACTATCAGCTTTAAAACCCTACTGCATCTCAGCTATAACCCATAGAGGATCCCACAGCATCAGCTGACTTTCCAAGACAGTTTTCATCCAACAATCATTGGCTTGTACTGTTAAAGGGCACAAGTATGGCTAAATTCAAGCTGCAGTAATATAATCATCATTACCTTCAGTTATTAGGTCATCATTGATTTCAGTCATAGCTGAAGTTTCCTAAAAAAGAAATATTTCCTAAGTTTAATATATTAAATTTCAAAAATCATCACAAATCCATTATTCTGTACTCCCAGACCATTTCCCTCCTCCCAC
Source organism: Mesitornis unicolor (assembly GCF_000695765.1). Classification (NCBI taxonomy): domain Eukaryota; kingdom Metazoa; phylum Chordata; class Aves; order Mesitornithiformes; family Mesitornithidae; genus Mesitornis; species Mesitornis unicolor. The sequence goes on from NW_010174903.1 coordinate 6,360, forward strand.
AACTACAAGAATAGACGTGGGTTTTTGTGATTGTCAGGGAGGGTTTTTTTGTTTGCTGCTGTTTTAAAATAAAACCATAGTAAAGTTCAGGCTAGAAGGGACTTCTGAGAGCTGTGATTGATACAGTGGCTGATCTAAGACATTATTTGATTTGCAATATACATCAGATAGACTGGAACAGAAGTACACTACACAATTACGGTATCAGAACTGTTATTTTGACACACATGAACAAATAATGGTGTATAAACCTCTAGTTCTACAGATGACCTACTTAAGCACTTAAAGATCTCTCTGAAGACTGCTATTTTAGCCTACACACCAAGCAGAAAGCACAATTTCAGTTTTAGGACGTTTTTTTTCCTCTGACTTACATAATTTGCGCAACTTATTATATGTTGGTTTTTTTTTTCTTTAAAGCAAATGTGTCATAACATTACCTCAAAAACAGCTGGAGCCATAACAGCATCTCCTAAAGAGCAGTCTCCAACAGTTTGCATGCTATCATAGGGGGTATATGAGCTGTAGTTGTTGTACTCGGTGTAAGGATCATAACCCCACTGTGAGTAGTAGTTTTGATAATCTTGGTAATAATCATTATAGTTGTACGACTGGTACCGCTGGAACTCTGCTTTCAGCCTGAGACACGAGAAGTTACATACAGTTAGAGAACAATAAACCGCAAACCCAGTTCTGAACTTAATTTGCCAATCTAGCGTAAGACCAGAGACATTTATCAAGCACAGCTGCTTTAAAGATGCATTCAGTCTTAATCAGCTCTTCTATCTTTTGTTTGATTAATACTACATCTTATTTCCGGAAACAAGGGGATGAAGTCAGATTATCTGTTTCAGAGAAGCATCTGACATTGTCTGCTAGTTTGCCACATCTACCTCCATTTGCTGTTTTCAGTCCATGAAGCATTAAACAGTTGCCCAAGTATAGCTGTCAGGTGAAGTCAGCACTGCCATTATCCAGCATGAAGCTGTATCAGTAGGAAAATGACAAAACTCATTGGTTTTTAAGACCAAAGGACCAGCTGATTTGTTTTTACCACTTTCCCTCTCCTGAGCAGATTTTCTCAGGGACAACTTCACAGTAATGACAAGACTCAATGCACAAATGTTGTCTGTACTACAACAGAAGTACACTATATGAAATACATTCAGATAATCCAGCCACACATTCCAAAAAATCCTCTATGCTTAAGATATTCCTTCCCTGATTACATACAGACAAAACTTCTGTGATTGCAGAGCTCAATTCCTCTGCATCTCAACTTCATTACAGAAAAAAAAAAAAACAGAGCTGGGCTTTCTGTCAAAAACAGAAACTGAAGGAACTCAGAAATAGTTATAAGTGACTTAAACTGACTGGATAGTTTGATGCTAGGAGAACATATTACTCAGCCATTCAGAAACAGATACAGGTTAGTGATGTGTACTTTAACAACTACATTTAATATGCTTCATTACTGTAAAGCTACACATACATTCTAATAAGTATTCTATTGTCTTGCTACTGTAGCAAACAAATGACTACATAATGTTTTAAAGTCTTCTGCTTCCAACTAGTCTCTTACAGACATCTCAGTAGGAAAGAAAAATCTGAAAATACTGCTGACATTCTTCTGCATAGCAGAAGTGAGGAAGCATGTTTCTTTGTGACCTCTTCTTGCTTTCAAAATCATTTAGTCAGATCAACTGTGGACAGTGCTTGGGTAAGAGCATTTCCCTTCTAAAGCAAAGGAACGACATTTGCAGAATTACCCAGGGTAAAGAAAAACAAAGTTATTTTTACTATTTAAAGTACAAGCTAACCTCATACTGAATTTATTCCACATGAAGTTCTATTTTTGACTATATCCTAGATTAAAGTTTATCAAATTTGGCATCAATTCTTAAACTGTTCAGACATAAATTGCCATAAATAAACTGGTACAACTGAGCTGGCAGAGCAAAAAACCCTCTCAAAACCAATCAACTCTGAATTCCCTGCTGTACCAATCACCTAAAACCCAAAGAATAGTATTCTAAACTAACAGTTCCAGCAACATCATCTTTGGCTTCTTTCCCCCTAAATTCCATATTTTTCCACTTAAAAGGAGTTCTTTCTTCTGCCAGCCTACTGAAAAATTAGCAATGTACTACCTTGCCTAAACTAGAGGGAAAGGTCTAGAAGAAAAGCTCACTAGCACACAAAACCACTTGTTGTCTCTTCTACCTTTTTCAGGCCCCGAACTGGAAAATATTTATGAAGGCATTCAGCTTTGCTACTATAAGAATTAAGGCTGGTTGCAACAGCAGCTAAACCAAAATTAAACAATCTGGTCAAAATTAAGAGTTGGATTCCCCCAGCAATCTGGAAAGCAGCTGATGAATCCAGGGAGTGAAAACAATGTTTCTGTATTTTTTGTTCTGTAGACTGCATCACATAGAGCTATTATAGCAAGGGCCACAGACTTTACAAAGGCAGAGCTACAAGAACTTTATTATTTAGAAATACTGTATCAATGCACAACTCATTTATTACCTTTTAGAAATTCCTATGCTCAGCCGGATTCGCTTTCCCCCCAGACCTGGTGCATTCTGGCAGTCTTGCAGTGCCCTCATCTGATCACCTTGCTCACCAAATCTTACAAAGGCATACCCTCTACAATTTTCAAAAGGGAGAAAACAAATTTTAGTATGCATAACAGTTACAAAGCTAATGAATTCAATTTCTGTCTTCTACAAAACCAGAAGACAGTAGCTATTATAGCTTTTATTACACAAGCAACCTCTCTAGCATGTTCACGTACACAAAAGATGCTTTCATAAAATTAAATAAAAAATAATAAAAATTCATTTTAAAAAGTTAATAAAACTTGAGCCAGAAGCAAAAAGCTTGGGTTTTTTGACAGTATTACGATGCAACTTGCTGAGAGCCAGCAAAACAATACTTTTTAATACCTATCTGTGTAAGTAACCAGATTCTGTATTTTTGCATTAACAGCAGTTATCAGTTAGTATTAATACACTTAACACTGCACAGCATTTTCTTTTCATACTTGCTTTAAGTTTCTTGCATTAGTCTGTTACAGCCAGCACTGTCTGAACAGCAAACTCACTCATCCCTACTTGACTCGCTGCCTGGCCAGTGTAACTCCCACTAGGCTTTACTAACATTTTCAGTCTCCCAATCCTTTAATATTTGCCAGGCTTTATGGTTTTCTCTCACATGCAAAAAGGGAATTATTTTGTCTTCAGTACTGCAGATAACTAAGTGGACATGCTGCAGTCTGTAAGCACAGCAGCACAGAGTTCAGTGCCCAGCTCTTCCTTCTCCCACCATCTAATTCCGTTCATGCAGATATCCTAAACTGAAGCATAACATGTTAACTGCTTAAACTAACCAGAGAGTTTTAAAATGGCAAGAATCTGTACTGATGAAAAAAAAAAGTAATGCTAGAGACTTCTCTCTCTTCCTGCCTCTGAAGAAAATGCAGAAACAGTTCTTGTGTGAGTTCTTATATACTACTTATAGAAGCAAACACACTGACAGCCTTAGAGATTTTCACAGGATTACCTGGAATATCCCAGCAGGTCTGTTGCTATTTTGCAGTCAATACATGAGGGATACCTCTTTAGAAAATAGTCATAGAGCTGGAAATCATCCACTTCTGGAGTAAGCTCCCCAACAAATATCGAGTAATCTGGTCTTTAAAAAGAGAAGAGAAAATAATTGAGACAAAGGCAGCTGATTGCAGTATTAAAGTACCAACACATAAGCACATAGTTACCACTGGAAAAATAAGGAAACAAAATTGGAAGATTATGAACTGCAAAACTCTCCTGACCAATGCACAGAACTACAATGCCATCACTCCAGTATAGAGTTTTACATTTCTGAGTCTATTCTACCGTTTCTGCAAAAAAAGGATTTCAATAAAGACCCATGATATAATAAACATTTAGAAGCTGGTTTTAAAAAGAAACGGTTATTGTCTGAATGGGGAGGGGGAAGGAGGCACAAAAATACCAAGAAAAATTATTAACTCAAGTTACAACCATGATTCAAAAGAGCTATGACTCTTTTGCAACCTCTTAGTGATTTTGGGAGAGAAACGACAAAAACAACAACTTTGTTATTCTGTTGGCAATACACTTCCATGAGCAATACTGAATGTATATGCACCAGATGTGCCATTTTATGTTTTTAAGAAGTAAGTGATGGCATTCACTGGTTATTATCAATTTAAAGAGATTAAGGGCGCAGAGCTTCTCATGTCAAAAGGTCTTTACCTGACTGAAGTACTACTAGGGACAAACTCTATTCTTGCCGGTTTTATTTTGTTCTTTTTCTTCCGTTTCTTCTGTGGTGTTCTCCACCAGCTGTAGGCCTGGAGACATTCTCTTTTTTTCGCCATTAAGTCCTGTCGGGAGAAAAAAAAAATCACCTTTATAGTATTTAGCCTTATTTACATTCCTCCCTCCCACTCCCCATCACCACAGGTGATTTCCCCATATTCACCTTGCCCTTGAAAGAAGCCTGGGGTCCCATTTCTCCCTCCGCCTCCCATGAGGGAAAGCAGCCTCTGGGGAAAACGCCTGGCAAAAATAACAGAGCCAAAGGATTGTATGAACAGCCATATTCCCCTGACCTGTCAAGCTGGCTAACGGATTGACAGCTTCCTCTTGGAACCAGGGAAAAAGCAGACAGCCCTTCGATGTAGGCCAATCCTAAATATCAGTTAGCTTCAGGACTGGACTGCCTTCCACTTGAGCTCCAGGACTCAAAAAAACCCTGCAGCAGCAGTCTTGAGTTATGAAGAGGCAGGGAAATCATCACTCTTGCCTAGAAGGGATCTCAGCTGTCCCTATCTCCTCTCGCCCAGGAATTCTTCTTATGTGAGATGCCTCTCCTTCACTACCCAGCTGTGAGTCATTCTCCCAGGCCAGGAACAACAGGAGGCCGATTAATGGAATGTAAGGAGAAAGAAGACCAGGAACAGGCACTAGCTTGGCTGAGGGAAAGCTCAAACCCAGATGCAAGGCCAGGAAAAAAGAAAAGAGGCATAAAAAGTGCCTCTTGGAGACAAAAAAGAAAAACCAAAACCCCAAAAAAAACAGTTTAAAAAGAAGTGGGGCAACGACACAAGAGCAGGAAAACAACAACCGTGTTAACACAGGCTGCCTCCCTCATTTAAGATTCTTAAGAACAAAGATTTCCAAAAATAGGAATGGTGTTTCACAGAACTTTTTTTTACTTACGCAGGCTTTAATGCTCTTCCTCTAGAACACCTCTACATATATCTTATATAGAGGATGTTACGTGCAAGGTCCTTCAGAAGAACTCATGCTCAAATAATCCAAACTGCAAAGCTTGTTATGCCCCCAATCTGCTTCAGTTGGTAAGATTAAGTGTCCAGAGGCCAGCCACCAATTACCAAATTACCAGAAGAAATCTTAAAACCAAAAGAACACCCAACTTGGAGCAAGCTAGCTATTTCAGCTTCACATTTACTAGGAATTCCAGATATGGTTCTGGAATCCATTTAGGCACTGCAAGCCTGTATTTCTGACCAAATGATCCTACCTGGCTTGCCATGGCTCAAACTGTCTTCTGCCTTTCTTCAAGAATACAGCCGCACCAGTTCAGGTTATTGCACTCCTTCAGCTGAAGATTATATGGGGGAGGAACAAGAAAAAAAATCTTAACCTTGAGATTAATTACTTTCAAAACATCTTTATCCCACCCTACATTTTTTGTTTTGAATTCAGAACTTTTAAAATTGTCACTGCTGAAGCAATTGAGATAAAAAGAATTTATGGCCAATGGGACTATGATCAGAAGTAATCTTCACTTTCTTACATTGAAATAGTCCACAGAGTTTTCCCACTGTTCAAAGCACCAGAAAATTAGTCAGCTTTTACATTAACTATACCATACACTTACTTCTGAAATACCTACATATAATAATACAGTAATTCAGAAGACCCACATTCTAAAAGTTAAAAACAAGGCAAAGATAGAGGTAATATGTTTGGCCTAACTCCTCATTTTTTCCCTTTTTAGTCAAATTAAAAGTAGATCAAATTGTATCACAAATGAGGCAGCTGAAAACAAGCAGTGGTACTTCCTATGTTCTAAAGAATAAATAAAATAATGAGCGCATAGTACAAGTAAATGCAGTCTTTATCTGCACCTTGGGTTATGTATTCTCTTTCACCTCTTCCATATACACATTTCACTCATTACCACTGAGTTGGCAAGAACAAATTACCTTTTACTGCCATCACTAAATCAGTGGATACAATTTCCTGAAGAGATAAGTACCTCTTTCTTGATTCAAATATTCTTGCCTTAAGCTCTTTTCTCTAGTCATTCAACTAACATAAATCAGCACAAAACCCAATTTAATTGCAATTTTTTCGTCTACTTCTACACAGAGCTGTTGATTCACCACTTTTTTGTACATCCAGTGTTACTCCTTCTATGCAGATACTTGACTGCTGAAGTTTAAATTCACATTTTCATGCAAGCATTTATGTAACATTTTGCATACTTGTTAGTCAAATCCACATTCACATAATACAATAAATACAGAGCGTTCGTAATGTCTTAAAGGCTTGCCCACACAAGTGAACTTAGAGCACCACCTCTAAAATTGGGTTAGGCTAACCTGACACAGGATAACCATATACCAAAATTAGAGCATTCATGCATGACATTATTCAGGGTAACTATGCACTTCATCCCCACACCCATTCTGAAGCCAAGAAAATAATCAAGTACAAACAAGCCCTCAAATACAGGCATACATCAGTAAGGTTAGTATATCCCCTCTTACTAAACCTAACTGTGCTCATTACAGAGGATTACCAGCAGCAATTTTTTGCTGCTAAATGAAGGTGGTTATAAAAAAAAATATCCACAGTTATGTTTCTCTAATTCAAGCATAACTTTTAATAAAAGGAACCATAAACTCCTCCCTGCTCTGAATACAGAAATACTAATTCTTTGATTCACAGCTGCATAATACTTCTTTTTAACTTACCACTCTTTACACGTGTGAATTTAACAGAAGATGGCACACACTACAAAGCAGTTTTATTGCAAAACACTGTCAGAAGGCAAGTGATGCAATTGTTTCTCGATCAGAGTTATCAGAGACTTTACGCAAAACTGCGTTTCTGTACTCTTCCCTCGTCTGATCTTGATTGTCGCCTCTTGATCTTCTCACTAGAAAACAAAAATATTTAAACAGCAGTTAGAATACCACGCATTAACATAATATTTTTTACATTTGCCTCAACGTTAGCTACAGCCACTGCTATCTTATCATTTAAGCAGTGGGGCAGCTTTAACCTCTGAAATTCAAACACCTCCTTAAATGGATTACACACATATTCTACCAGCCCATTTATGCCACCTTTTTATTATTATATTTCTACCGGCAAAAAGGTGGATGAAGCTATTTACGAATAAAGCTGCCTGTGCGAACACAGCTCGCCCAAGATCGGAGGACAAGTCGCCCCACTCCGCAATTAATTTCGCTCCCGTGAGGGCAGCGGGCTGGGGAAATCTCCCAGAGCGATCGAGGCCCATCGAGCCCAGGCCCGAGTCGCACCGTGCCGTGACGCATTTTTTATCAGCCCCTCGGCACGATGGGAAGAGCCACGGCGCCCAGCGAGAAGTGCGCCCCGCCCGGCCGCGGCCCTCCGCAGTGGCCACACTGGCGCCG